>NC_064854.1:17777251-18077251 GCF_024139225.1 Suncus etruscus | reverse complement strand
CCGGATGCTGGGGTGGGCGGATGCGGAAAATGAATTAAACTTAGTGGAGCTCTGCAAAGCTCACAGCAAAGCCTTCTGATGCTTCTTCCTTGATTTTACACTCAGATTTGATTTCTTTTTGTTTTAAGAAAAAGCTAAACATTTTCAAAGCAATATCTATTTTTCAAAAGCAGGAACTCAATTTGAGAGAACATGAGTAGAAATCACAAGATTAGGAAAAGGGAGACTTTCCAGGCAAATGCTTAAAATCTCTAAGATTGGATGGACTGGACAAGGTATGAAAAGAAGCCAACTAAAAGAAAAATCCATGGGTTCTTAACAAGTGGGTTTTATTTTCCTCTGTCCAAAACACAAGGATTATTCCAACTTTAGGGTCATCTGAGCAGCCCTAAGTGAGCTCACAGCCTGGAGATTCAGTCAACACTATAGTTCTCTTCCCTTGCTTCCACCTGGAGCCATGGTTGAAGTTAACAGACAGTAAGAGCCATGAGGAAGCACATTAAAATTTAACAGGTACATTAAGAACAAAGGCTGGTGCTTTTCACATAGCCAATCAGTAGGCATTCTTCAAGTATAAACTGTATGCAGTTCCTACCCTATTCTGGCCTATTCTGTTCTTCTCTAGACTCATGGCCTGCTGACCCATCATCTAACTTTCACTCAGGGAATGATCCCTACCTTTTTTCTGCTGTTGTAGTCTGTTATTCTTGTTAGGGAAGAATTTTCCATGAAGCATACTTCTATTAGATCATGTGAATTAGTTTATATTTTATTTGGAAGAATTAGAATCACCTGGGGTCCTTATAAGATAATAAAATAGGGGGTAAGTTTTCAATCTTATATATTCTATAGTGTTAATTATTTTGGACAGAGAGTTTCAACTTCATAAAGTATGTTCCTATTTTTATGGCTAATATGAAATTTTAATTCATATTAAAATTGATTGAAATTTAAATTGATTGAAATTAAAAAGATTGAAATGTGATTTCTCTATTGATTTGATCTACATATCATAGCTAATGAGTGAATACTAGAATCTAAGTCTAATCTCAAGTGTTGAAGCTCCAGAGGTCCTGCTTTAATGTACAAAAATTAACTCACCGTGGAAGTGACTAAAAGATATCTAACATACCTTGTAGTAGTAATAGTGGCTGTCAAGAGAAGCTTACCACTGAAAACTATGAGCTCAAAGAGATAGTACAAAGTAATGCTTTTGTCTTGTCCGTGGCTAGCCCAGATTCAGTCCTTTGCACCATATATGATCCCTGAGCACAGAACCAGGAGTAATCTCTGAGCACTCTTGGGAAAGAATGGCCTCAGAACAAAACCAAAACAAACAACCTTTCACCTTCCAAAATAAAAAAATAAACTGGAACTAGGTAAGCAAATATAGAAGATAAAAGAGAAGATATTGAAAAAATTCACACATGCTTATTTTCTTATGATTTGATATCAATCTCTAGTAAATAAGAGTTCTTTACATTTTAAAAATAAATGCATTTTCCTCTGTAAATAAGATCATCAGAAATTTAAAAAGGTTAATATTCTAGAAAAAATATTATGCTTTTAAGCTGATATTCTTTATGCTAAGACTAGAATCATTTCTGCGACATAACTAATGTATTTGACAATATTGAAATTCTGATTGAAACTCTTTTGAAACCAAGAAATGGAAACTAGTTGGTAGTAAAAAGAGAAGACTGACTCCTGAATTTGCTGGCACAGCCCAAACAGGCGAATGCTAAATGAATTTAGAGTAATGAATGTTAAATATCTTACATTAATGAATATTGTTAATTTTACCAACCTAATGTTCTGTCCCTGTACCTCTGGAAACACTAATCTACTGAGGTATTTATTAGACTATTAACAATCACAATTTATATGGAAGTTAAAATCAGGACTTAGAATAATACTGTTCTGATTTTTATTTGCATTATGGATGATTTTACAAAAATCACCTTGCCCAAACAATTAAATTTGAACATACGTGATCCCTACTTCTTCATTAAAGTTTTGACATATTCTTTTCTGATTCCAAAATTGTATGGTTACTAATTAATGAAGCACTCTTTTTTTTTTTTTTGGTAAACTCACACAGTATCAGTTTCCAGACTTTGAGAAAGTGTAGACTCCCCGAAACTGCTATATTTAGAGGTGAGAAAACCAGTTCCTAACACTAAGTATTAATTTCATACGGTTTAATAGGATCAAGTCTTAAAATATGTGGCAAATAGGAGAAAACTACAGACAAACTTTTAAGTTGTCTTTAAGGATCCATAACCTTTCTTTCTTTCTTCTATCCTTCCCAAATTCCTTTTCAAGAGGATAAGTAAAATATTTATTGTATTACTTCTAAATCCTTGACGACTAAAACATTTTTATTACTCGGCAACTGTTAAAGATAATGGATAGTCAGGTGAACTGATTTAACTTTAGCTATATGTTTTAATTTTTCATCATCTGATTCTAAAATTCATGTGTTTCTTTCTATCAGGGTGGTAGTTTGTAAATGGGTAGTTTGTCACCAGATTCTGCTACTATCCTACAATAATGTGATACACGCAAGTGCTGAAAGAATATTAAATAGCAGACATTATTATTAACCCAGCAGAATTTTTTTCTAAAGGCAACAGAATTATCAAAAAATTCAAAGTGCAGCTTCAGAATCGTGGCCAAAACATCAGTTTAGCCAAATTTCTGAAACAGTGAAAAAGTGATGAAATGAAACATAATTAAAATATGCAGGATTTGGACCAAAAGTTCACTTATGTTCTGATCTGTCAACTACCAAATAGGGTTTAAAAAATAGATTTAAATAGGGTTTAAAAAATCCGTATTTTCAGTATCAGTTACTGTGGATATTTTTTTCTAGATATTAAAGCATATCCTGCAGAAAAAAAATTGAGAAATATATACATGCTGAAACTTATTTTGGTAGCTCATAAGCTAGATAGGCAATAATATACTGCCTTATTATAAACACATGCATCCAACAATAAAGGATTTATGCCAGAGAAGCTTTCGTGTAATCAGTCACTTGAATCAGAGCTTATTTAATGTATTAACTTATCTGAGGGTACTTTTGTGTCTATTTTAAAATTAGAGTCTTTGGGGCCGGCGAGGTGGCGCTAGAGGTAAGATGTTTGCCTTGCAAGCACTAGCCAAGGAAGGACCGAGGTTTGATCCCCTGGTGTCCCATATGGTCCCCTCCAAGCCAGGGGCAATTTCTGAGCGCTTAGCCAGGAGTAACTCCTGAGCATCAAATGGGTGTGGTCCGAAAAAAACTCCCAAAAATAAAATTAGAGTCTTCATAGAATAACAATCTTGTTGTTGATAGAAGCTTATGATAAACCATTGAGAAAACTTCACCAGTGGTACCGGATTTCTCTCATTCAATCAACTTCTCAGAGCATTTCTCTCCAATTTCTTTGTGGTTATTTAAAAATGTATTTTGAATTACAGATACAGCTGCCCTTACCATATCCCTCTTACAATAATAATAATAATAATAATACCTTGTTGGAATCATCCTGTGATGCGGTTCCCATACCAACAGGGAGATGGAACCTCGTAGAACAACTGCTCCAGGGATTCTCCTTGATGTGAATGCGTCAGAGACATTGCTCCAGAGATGAGAAAGGGCAGCACAAAGAGGGACACCATATCCCCATGATCAGAAGTCTCTCTCAGGCTTGACTCCAGGCTGGCCCTCTTCCCTCACAGAGAACTCTGGTCAAGAGAGATTAAAGCTACTTTTATGACCTGTTGTGTTACTTCTAAAACATTCCTGATCCCTAATGTTTATGTTTAACTTCTCCCTGGTGCCTCACTCGCCCCGAGCGATCCTTCTGCTATGTCCCTAGCCTGGCCACCCTACGGGTATCCCAGTTTATCTTACCCTATACAAGCATTGTTAGAATAGAAAATAAAACTTCATACTGATTTTACTCTAAGAAAATAGAGTCATGTGATGTTACCATGTTTTTTAAACTAACCAATATCAGATTAACTTTGGAAATGTAGCTATACATCTAAAGAAAATTTAACTTCTTTATTGGGCACAGCAACTGAAGTATATATAAATAGGCTCTCAAATTTCTGTGCAGTCACTAGAGATTTTCAGATCATTAGAATTGTCAACAGGCATGTATACATTTTTAGGAATTATTCATATTAATAAATATTATTCATTTTTCCCCAGGTTATCAGTTACTGCCATATACAAAAACAGAATAAGCTGGGGCCGGCGAGGTGGCACTAGAAGTAAGGTGTCTGCCTTGCAAGCGTTAGCCAAGGAAAGGACCGCTGTTCGATCCCCCAGCGTCCCATATGGTCCCCCAAGCCAGGGGCAATTTCTGAGCACTTAGCCAGGAGTAACCCCTGAGCATCAAACGGGTGTGGCCCCAAAAAAACAAAAACAAACAAAAAAAAAACAGAATAAGCTGATTAATTCAGAGAGATAAATACAATTGAATAGAGACTAAGTGAACTAGGTATTAAAACAAACACTGATTTCTCAGTGGAAAAAACGTATGAATAACTAACTTCTGAATTTCATCTGAAACCAAATAAATAAAGCTAAGAATGAGGCAGACTATGTAGTTCCGACAGCTGCATTGAGGAAGTGGAAACAGAGTTGAGACTGCTGTAAAAATAATAAAGTTTGTGTCTTGCACTTCTCACATAGAGGGCTCCAGGGTAAAATGCCACAACTTTTTTTTTTTGCTACAACTTTTTGAAACTTCCCTTTCAGGACAATTACACAGACTAAAAGAAAAAAACAACAATAAAGTCCTGGCAGCTAGATTACCATGAAAGTACATCGTGTGATGAAGAAAGAATAATGATCCTTGATATTGACAGAAATTATTATTTGTGAAATGGAGTGCAGTAGTATGGGAGAAGCTAAAGGACTCTAAAAAGAGACATGTTCTGAATTTAGGGTTTCTTCTGGTTTACTCATTTAAAATAATTTTAATCTAAGTTTTTTTGTTTTATAATACTATTAATGATTTTTCAAGGACATAATTACATCAGATGTCCATTATCAGTGTACCTGTCTCCTTCCTTGTAAGCCATGAACCTTCCCTCTGTTTCTTCTCCCCCAATTCAGTTGTTTGGATCAGTCCCCTGGTGTATGACCTTTAGATCTTTGCTGCTCTTCTGACACATTCAAGGTCATATTCCACAGAAGTCATATGCGTGAAGAAATGCAGGATATTAAACACCTTCTCCCAAAACTGGTTTGATTTACCAGAGAGTACTGTTGATCTCTTGATCTGATCAAGAGTTGTTGATCACTGTTGATCTCTTGATCTTATCAAGAGTTATAAAAAGGGCTGGAGAGATAGCATGTAGATAGGGTATTTGCCTTGCATGCAAGAAGGATGGTGGTTCAAGTTCTGGCATCCCATATGGCCCCCCAAGCCTGCCAGGAGCAATTTCTAAGGTAGAACCAGGAGGAAACCTTGAGTGCTGCCATGTGTGACTCCAAAATAAAAAAAAGAAAAAGATGTAAAAAATATTCAGCAATTGAAAAAACCGGCTATCCTTTGCAAAAGCTGGCTCCCTGTGTGTGACACCAGGCGGGGAAAATCCGCGAAAGTACACCGGCCCAGTGGGGCTCAGCTGTGAAAGACTGTGAGTGTGACCTGTCTATGTCTGTCTACTGTCCTCTTGCGTGAAACTCTTGCGAGTGGGGCAAAAAGAGCCTCCAGAAACCTCGCTCGCCCAGACGCCATTTTCAGGGAGGGACTTCAGAGCATAAAAGCCGGCTATCCTTTGCAAAAGCTGGCTCCCTGTGTGTGACACCAGGCGGGGAAAATCCGCGAAAGTACACCGGCCCAGTGGGGCTCAGCTGTGAAAGACTGTGAGTGTGACCTGTCTATGTCTGTCTACTGTCCTCTTGCGTGAAACTCTTGCGAGTGGGGCAAAAAGAGCCTCCAGAAACCTCGCTCGCCCAGACGCCATTTTCAGGGAGGGACTTCAGAGCATAAAAACCGGCTATCCTTTGCAAAAGCTGGCTCCCTGTGTGTGACACCAGGCGGGGAAAATCCGCGAAAGTACACCGGCCCAGTGGGGCTCAGCTGTGAAAGACTGTGAGTGTGACCTGCCTATGTCTGTCTACTGTCCTCTTGCGTGAAACTCTTGCGAGTGGGGCAAAAAGAGGCTCAGAGGAGCACGGCCGCTCCGCTTCGCTACGCGGCCGTGCACTCTTTCTAAGGAAAGAACTCCATTGCAACAAGAAGGAAAAATCACACTAAGAACGGCGCTATATCACAGAAGCAAACATTTCTCTCTGGACTGTCTTCTCTGTTACATGCTCGGGCCTAAGATTTGACCCAGTGTGAGGCTTCATCCACGGAGGACTCCCCTCCCTTAGAGGCAAGTCAGCCCATCCAGAAAGGGAGGAGCCAGAGGAGTGTGCTGCCTACATCATATAGACAATGAATACCACTACAACACGTAGAAAAACCCACAATACAAATGTGACAATGGGGAAACAGCGCAGGCCAGCATCAGACATAGAGAATGAAGATGACAATTCTGAGGACCAGATAATGACTGAACAACTAATCAACCTCTCAGATAAGGACTTTAGACTAGCAATATGGAAGGTGCTCAACAGACTCCAAGAAACCATGGATCGAGTTGAACAGAACACTAATAAGAACCAAGAAAATATGAAGGCAGAAATGACAAAACTCCAAACTGAAATAACATGTCAACTAACAGGCCTGAAAAACTCAGTAAACGAAGTGAATGACAAAATGGATAAGCTCTGGGACAGGGTATCAGAAGCTGAGAATAGACTTGGTGCTGTGGAAGATGAGATACATAACAATTCCATACAGCAGGAGAGATTGGACAAAAAACTTAAAGCAAATGAGCAGACAATGGAAAAATTAGTCAAAGAATGGGAACAGACGAAAATAGAAGTCTATGATAAGATCAACAGAAACAACTTAAGAATCATTGGAGTCCCAGAGACCCAGGAAGAAAATTTCCAGGAAGAATCAATGGTCAAGAACATCATTAAAGAGAAACTTCCAGAGCTAAAGAATATATGTGATCAAATCCTGCATGCCCGAAGAGTACCAACCAAAAGAGACCCCAGAAAAACCACCCCAAGACACATCCTAGTCACAATGACAAATCCCACAGATAGAGACAGAATTCTGAAAACAGCAAGATCAAAAGGGGAAATCATGTTCAAGCAAGCTTCCCTGAGATTTACAGCAGACCTGTCACCAGAAACGCTCAATGCCAGAAAGCAGTGGTGGGATATTGTGACAAGACTGAATGAAATGAATGCTTCACCCAGAATACTATACCCAGCAAAACTCACTTTCCGGTTTGATGGAAGAATACATGGTTTCACAGACAAAAAACAGCTCAGAAACTTCACAGACACAAAACCAGTCTTAAGAGAAAAACTGAAAGACCTAATCTAAGACAAGACTACCCAAAAGACACACCAAATTTTGAAATAAAGATGGCGTTAAATCCCAGGACAATTCTTTCTCTCAACGTCAATGGACTAAATGCACCAGTTAAGAGACACAGAGTGGCTAAATGGATCAAAAAACTCAATCCAACCTTCTGCTGCCTACAAGAAACGCACCTGAATAGTCAGAACAAACATAGACTCAAAATAAAAGGCTGGAGAAAAGTTATCCAAGCAAACAACACCCATAAAAAAGCTGGAGTGGCCATACTAATATCAGATAATGCAAACTTTATACTCAGGAAGGTTGTAAGGGACAAAGACGGACATTTTATATTAATCAAGGGGTACGTAGAGCAGGAAGAATTCACTCTCCTAAACATATATGCACCGAATGAGGGGCCAGCAAAATATTTAATACAACTGCTGACAAATCTGAAAAATAATATCAACAACAACACAATAATTGTGGGGGACCTAAACACGGCTTTGTCAACACTGGACAGGTCAACCAGACTGAAACCCAACAAGAATATACTAGACCTGAGGAGAGAAATGGAAGAAAGAGGCCTAGTGGATATATATAGGACACTCCATCCCCAGAAACCTGGATACACATTCTTCTCCAATGTACATGGGACATTCTCCAGGATAGACTACATGCTGGCACATAAAACATACCTCCATAAGATCAAGAGGATAGAAATTTTGCAGACTACCTTCGCTGACCACAAGGCTCTGAAATTATTTGTGAACTCCAAAGGGACTCAGAAGAAACACTTTAACACCTGGAAGTTAAACAGCCTCATGCTCAATAACCAGTGGGTCCGAGATGAAATCAAGGAGGAAATAAAAAGGTTCCTGGAAACAAATGACAATAAAGACACAAACTCTCAGAACTTATGGGACACAGCAAAAGCAGTACTGAGAGGAAAATTTATAGCTTTGCAAGCACACATCAGGAAGGAAGAAGGAGCTTACCTGAGTAGCTTAATGACACAGCTAATAGAACTAGAAAATGCTCAACAAAAGGACCCAAGAACAGGAAGACAGAAGGAAATAACAAAGCTGAGAGCAGAAATCAACGAAGTGGAAACTCAAAAAACAATCCGAAAGATCAACGAAAGCAGAAGTTGGTTCTTTGAAAAAATAAACAAGATTGATAGACCACTGGCAAACCTAACAAAGAAAGAGAGAGAGAGAAACTTGATAACTCGTATCAGGAATGAAAAAGGAGAGATCACTACTGATATGACAGAGATTCAAAGGGTAATCAGAAACTACTTTGAAAAACTCTACGCCACTAAAAATGAGAACCTGGAAGAAATGGATAAATTCTTGGACTCTTATAATCTTCCACGGTTGAAGGAAGAGGATGTAGCATATCTAAACACCCCCATCACCATTGATGAAATTAAAACAGTAATCAAATGTCTGCCGAAAAACAAAAGCCCAGGTCCAGATGGATTCACTAATGAATTCTATCAAACTTTCCAAGAGGAACTACTGCCAATCTTGGCAAGACTCTTTCATGAAATTGAACAAACAGAAACACTTCCAAATAGCTTTTATGAAGCCAACATCACCTTGATACCTAAACCAGACAGAGACGCTACCAAAAAAGAAAATTACAGACCAATATCACTGATGAATGCAGATGCAAAGATCCTCAACAAAATCCTGGCAAATAGGATTCAATGCCTCATTAAGAAGATCATCCACTACGATCAAGTAGGTTTCATCCCAGGAATGCAAGGCTGGTTTAACATCCGTAAATCTATCAACATAATACACAACATCAATAACAAGAAAAATAAAAACCACATGATCATATCAATAGATGCAGAGAAAGCATTTGATAAGGTCCAACACCCATTCTTGATCAAAACTCTCAGCAAGATGGGAATGGAGGGAACCTTTCTCAATATAGTGAAGGCCATCTACCACAAGCCAGTGGCAAATATTATCCTCAATGGAGAAAAACTGAAAGCCTTCCCTCTAAATTCTGGCACAAGACAAGGCTGTCCTCTCTCACCACTCCTATTCAACATAGCACTGGAAGTACTTGCTATAGCGATTAGGCAAGAAAAGGATATCAAGGGAATCCAGATAGGAAAGGAAGAAGTCAAGCTCTCACTGTTTGCAGATGACATGATACTCTACTTAGAAAACCCTAAAGACTCTATCAAAAAGCTTCTAGAAACAATAGACTCATATAGCAAGGTGGCAGGCTACAAAATTAACACACAAAAATCAATGGCCTTTCTATACACCAACAGTAATAAAGAAGAAATGGACATTAAGAAAACAACCCCATTCACAATAGTACCACACAAACTCAAATATCTTGGAATCAACTTGACTAAATATGTGAAGGACCTATACAAAGAAAACTATAAAACTCTGCTCCAAGAAATAAGAGAGGACACACGGAAATGGAAACACATACCCTGCTCATGGATTGGCAGGATTAACATCATCAAAATGTCAATACTCCCCAAGGCATTATACAGATTTAATGCCATCCCTCTAAAGATACCCATGACATTCTTCAAAGAAGTGGATCAGACACTTTTGAAATTCATTTGGAACAATAAACACCCTCGAATAGCTAAAGCAATCATTGGGAAAAAGAATATGGGAGGAATTACTTTTCCCAACTTTAAACTGTACTACAAAGCAACAGTTATCAAAACAGCATGGTATTGGAATAAGGATAGGTCCTCAGATCAGTGGAATAGGCTTGAATACTCAGAAAATGTTCCCCAGAGATACAACCATCTAATTTTTGATAAAGGAGCAGGAAATCCTAAATGGAGCAGGGAAAGCCTCTTCAACAAGTGGTGTTGGCACAATTGGATAGCCACTTGCAAAAAATTAAACTTAGACCCCCAGCTAACATCATGTACAAAGGTAAAATCCAAATGGATTAAAGACCTCGATATCAGCCCCAAAACCATAAGATATATAGAACAGCACATAGGCAAAACACTACAGGACATTACAGGCATCTTCAAGGAGGAAACTGCACTCTCCAAGCAAGTGAAAGCAGAGATTAACAGATGGGAATATATTAAGCTGAGAAGCTTCTGCACCTCAAAGGAAATAGTGCCCAGGATACAAGAGCCACCCACTGAGTGGGAGAAACTATTCACCCAATACCCATCAGATAAGGGGCTAATCTCCAAAATATACAAGGCACTGACAGAACTTTACAAGAAAAAAACATCTAACCCCATCAAAAAATGGGGAGAAGAAATGAACAGACACTTTGACAAAGAAGAAATACGCATGGCCAAAAGACACATGAAAAAATGTTCCACATCACTAATCATCAGGGAGATGCAAATCAAAACAACGATGAGATACCACCTCACACCCCAGAGAATGGCACACATCACAAAGAATGAGAATAAACAGTGTTGGCGGGGATGTGGAGAGAAAGGAACTCTTATCCACTGCTGGTGGGAATGCTGTCTAGTTCAACCTTTATGGAAAGCGATATGGAGATTCCTCCAAAAACTGGAAATCGAGCTCCCATACGATCCAGCTATACCACTCCTAGGAATATACCCTAGGAACACAAAAATACAATACAAAAACCCCTTCCTTACACCTATATTCATTGCAGCTCTATTTACCATAGCAAGACTCTGGAAACAACCAAGATGCCCTTCAACAGATGAATGGCTAAAGAAACTGTGGTACATATACACAATGGAATATTATGCAGCTGTCAGGAGAGATGAAGTCATGAAATTTTCCTATACATGGATGTACATGGAATCTATTATGCTGAGTGAAATAAGTCAGAGAGAGAGAGAAAAACGCAGAATGGTCTCACTCATCTATGGGTTTTAAGAAAAATGAAAGACACCCTTGTAATAATAATTTTCAGACACAAAAGAGAAAAGAGCTGGAAGTTCCAGCTCACCTCAGGAAGCTCACCACAAAGAGTGATGAGTTTAGTTAGAGAAATAACTACATTTTGAACTGTCCTAATATTGAGAATGTATGAGGGAAATGTAGAGCCTGTTTAGGGTACAGGCGGGGGTTGGGTGGGGAGGAGGGTGATTTGGGACTTGGGTGATGGGAATGTTGCACTGGTGATGGGTGGTGTTCCTTTTATGACTGAAACCCAAACACAATCATGTATGTAATCAAGGTGTTTAAATAAAAAAAAATTAAAAAAAAAAAAATATTCAGCAATTAAGAACATTTTATTTTCCTTTATTCTTATCCTAGGAAGAGATTTGTTTTGTAGCAGTTCAAGTCCTAGAGACCTGAGAATTCACTTCTGATTAGTCTGTTTCCCAGACTTGAACAAGATACTAGAATGTCTTGCTTGAGGGCCTAGCCTACATTTTTCATCTGTTTCCCAATATTGCAAATGGAAGAAGAGGAGGAGGTGTCTAAGGAAAGTTATTCATTTCTCTCCACAATTACATACATTCATATGGAATATACCACTTACCAGGATCTCTACAAAACTCTTCCACAAGTATTAACCTGGGGTGAGGTGCAATATTGGCCTATGTTGTTGCTGTTGATTTTTTTTTAGGTTTTGTGCCATACTCAAAACTCACTAGGGGTTACTTGTGGCTCTTTGCTCAAGAATAACTTCTGATGGGTATAAGAAACATATGGGATGCTGGGGTGCAAGGCAAATGCCCTCCCTGCTGTGCTATCCATTTACTTTTTTTTTTTTTTTTGTAAAATACAAGGAAACTTTTATTTTCAGTTTTCATCAAGAAATTTGCTGGTTTATTTTTTGTTTTGTTTTGTTTTGTTTTTTTTTGTTCTATCCATTCACTTTTTATTTTTTAAATTATAGATATAAAGAGAGTTT
This sequence comes from Suncus etruscus, assembly GCF_024139225.1. Classification (NCBI taxonomy): domain Eukaryota; kingdom Metazoa; phylum Chordata; class Mammalia; order Eulipotyphla; family Soricidae; genus Suncus; species Suncus etruscus. The sequence continues at coordinate 18,064,952 of NC_064854.1, read as the reverse complement.
CTGACACCGAGATTCAGAAGGCCAGGCCAGTGAGAGGTAAAGCTAACATTTCTAGCCCCAAAGCTATGCTTTCAAATCTGTTCTTAGTGGAGCACTTTCCTTTCTTGAGTGGCCAGAGCCAATAGTGCCCCATGACCCCACTTGTCATTTGATTAAAGTCCTGTTTTAGTCTCTTTTCAGTGAAGCCTGGGAAAGGTCAGTTCCTCCCTCCCACCCTGATTCTTACTTCTTTAAACTGCCCTTTGCTCCCAATCAGTAGCTACAATCACTTGATTTCCAGTTATTTTGCAACCCGAAAGGAAGTTTCTACAAATTTTTATGATAAAAATAAATCTGTGTGCCCACGGAGGAAATTTGGAATGTGTCAGAGGTATAATTGAGTGCAAGGGGAAAGTCATAATAGATTTATTTCCTAAAGTCACTTCTAATATTTTTGGAATATTTCCCCATAAATCACGTAACTAAAGTAAACATAGTAAGCATAGTAAACACATGATATTTTACAGCCTTTTCTACTACTATTAGAATTATTTATTGATTGATTTTAATTTGTATTTTGATCATAATGGCTTACATATCTTTCACAGTAGTATTTTAGGTACATATCAACATTGAATCGGGGGAATACCCATCACCAAATTTGTTCTCCCCCCATCCCAGTTCCCTTTCTGCAACCCATATACCCCACCATCACCCCCAAACTGCTAGAGTAGGTGGTCCCCTCTTTGTCCAGCTCACTATTAGTGATCATATATTTGTTCGGTTCTGGTTCCCTTCCCTGTCTCCCCCTCTATTTAAGAAGCAGAGCTAAATAAATCGAGTTATGTGGCTTTGTTTGAAGGAAAGTAAAGCAATAGATTGGGGTACAAAATAAGAAGAAAAAAAAAAGAAGTCAAATATGCTGAAAATAGGCGGAGTCCTTCCAGAGGATTTCAACCTCAGTTTGAGAGAGAATCTGAAAAAGGCAATTGAAACACCACCACTATACAGAAAGAAATATCAAATTAAATATCCAGTGAGCATCAGAGCAATAAAGACAAGCACTACCCAACAGTCTCGGTTCTGAAATCAAATCATGCTCAAGTGCAAAAAGAAAGAGAAAGATAAGATAAAATAAAATAATATTGGAGACATCAACTTCAATCTCTACACTAATATAAAGACGTCAAAAATTGATCAATCGATAAATAAATATGTGGAAAAATTATTGTTTTCTGCTTTTTTTTCTTATTTCCCCCTGCATTGGCAGAGTAACTATTGGGGATATTATAGAGGGAATTCCCTTGACCTAGGAGATAAAGGGTTTCCCCCCCACACTGAAGTGTACTGTCATGGGATTAACTTGAATGATCATTTACTCTCCCCTCGGTGTTTTTGTGGTGTATGGAAGACTTCTACTTCGTCATGGATGGTAAAATCAGACCTCTGTATCTAGAGATCTTGGTGACTGTGCAGCTCAAGGAATGGAGCTTATGATGAAGTCTTTCTTTGTGGTTCTAGCAGTTCTGCTTCTTCAATGTCGTTTTAATCCATCTTCTGTAGTTGGTGATCTTGGTCATTATGTTGCTCCTAGGATGGAGCCTGGGATAAAGTCTTTCGTTATGTTTCCTGAATATAGTGATGAGTCATAAAAATGTTTCCTATGGTTCAACATCCTTCTGTCATACTAAACTATACACAGAATCCATCAAATTGGTCACTCATTGATTAACTCAGTAATGATTTATTTTTATTACAAGCCTCCAAGATAGCAAAACAGCTGGAACAAGGCAAACTTCTATCCATGTAGCTGAGACTAATGACAGCACATAAATGCACTTTATTGCACATAATTCTTTATTTTTTGTTGTTTTTTTGGTTTGGGGGCCACACTAGTGGTGCTCAGGACTTACTCCTGACTCTGCACTCAGTGATTAATTTGTTGAGTTCTGAGAATCATAGGGGTTTCTGAGGAATACAATCCAGTTGGACATATGCAAAGCAAGTTCCTTACCCACTTTCCCACTATCTGTCCTGTATCTAATTATTTCATGGGAAATGATTTTTATAATTGCTTGACTTTTAAGGAATTTACTCTATCTGAATATAAGGTATAGAAAACCATTTTTTTAGTGTGCTATTCTAGGCTGATAATCAGTTTGCAGAATATTTCAAAAGTCCCTTCCCTGGTGTTAATGCTTTCTAATTTCATATATACATATACTGTGGTGTTGACAACAAATTTAAGGATTATATCAAAAGTTGTACTGAATTTCTGTGGCTTTTACAGTCATTTATTATGTCCAAGTCAGTCAACATAAAAAGGAAACTCATTTTCAGCTACATTGATGTGTTATTTAATGTCACATTTTTCACTTTTAATATTCCATGTAACTAAAATATTTGATGCCTAGAAGGGGTTTTGCCAAGATCCATTCTTGGCAATGTAACTCCAGCATAAATGCCAAGTTCTGTTCCTTAAGTATGTTGAAAATAATTTTTGTATCAGCATGAACTAAGTTGAGGTCCATTTGATAATATAGTTAAAAGTTAAAAATTGTAAATATTTTTAAAATGCTGCATTAGCAAAAGGAATACCAGAGCACAGCTACAGCTTAATAAAAACCCTATTTTGTTTTTGATTCCTTCAGAAATTGAGTAAATGTAAGAAATTTATTAAATGATCCAATTAAGTAAACAGCCAGTCAACAAAGTGATATATTTATTACTCTTAGTACCCACATAAATTTAATTTTATGCAACAAAAGAAAATATACATTATTTTAAAAAATTATAAAAAATTTAAATAAAGTTTAGGCAAGAAACTGCTGTGTTAATAATGAATATTATTTCATTATAGTCTTTACAGAAGATGAGTAACCAAATTACACTAATATCTATTTAATCGGGCCGGGAAGGTGGCGCTACAGGTTAGGTGTCTGCCTTGCAAGCAGATGGACCGCGGTTCGATCCCCCGGTGTCCCATATGGTCCCCCCAAGCCAGGGGTGATTTCTGAGCGCATAGCCAGGAGTAACCCCTGAGCTTCAAACGGGTGTGGCCCCAAAACCAAAAAAAAAAATATCTATTTAATCAAGTCCTTTACATAAGATGAAAAATCACTCACAAAGCAGATATTTGAATGCAGTCTGAGTCTGGATTTTAATTCAATTGCGCTGTTCACTAGATATCTTTGTTTATCCTCATATACATACATTTTGGCTAAAATTTTCACTTTGTATATTGTTTTTTTTTTTTACAAATATTGATTCCAAAAACTGCCTCATCATATTCTTTTTTTTTTTTTTTTTTTTAATTTTTTTTTTTAAGTAATTTTTTTTTTTTTTTATTTAAACACCTTGATTACATACATGATTGTGTTTGGGTTTCAGTCATAAAAGGAACACCACCCATCACCAGTGCAACATTCCCATCACCCAAGTCCCAAATCACCCTCCTCCCCACCCAACCCCCGCCTGTACCCTAAACAGGCTCTACATTTCCCTCATACATTCTCAATATTAGGACAGTTCAAAATGTAGTTATTTCTCTAACTAAACTCATCACTCTTTGTGGTGAGCTTCCTGAGGTGAGCTGGAACTTCCAGCTCTTTTCTCTTTTGTGTCTGAAAATTATTATTACAAGGGTGTCTTTCATTTTTCTTAAAACCCATAGATGAGTGAGACCATTCTGCGTTTTTCTCTCTCTCTCTGACTTATTTCACTCAGCATAATAGATTCCATGTACATCCATGTATAGGAAAATTTCATGACTTCATCTCTCCTGACAGCTGCATAATATTCCATTGTGTATATGTACCACAGTTTCTTTAGCCATTCATCTGTTGAAGGGCACCTTGGTTGTTTCCAGAGTCTTGCTATGGTAAATAGAGCTGCAATGAATATAGGTGTAAGGAAGGGGTTTTTGTATTGTATTTTTGTGTTCCTAGGGTATATTCCTAGGAGTGGTATAGCTGGATCGTATGGGAGCTCGATTTCCAGTTTTTGGAGGAATCTCCATATCGCTTTCCATAAAGGTTGAACTAGACAGCATTCCCACCAGCAGTGGATAAGAGTTCCTTTCTCTCCACATCCCCGCCAACACTGTTTATTCTCATTCTTTGTGATGTGTGCCATTCTCTGGGGTGTGAGGTGGTATCTCATCGTTGTTTTGATTTGCATCTCCCTGATGATTAGTGATGTGGAACATTTTTTCATGTGTCTTTTGGCCATGCGTATTTCTTCTTTGTCAAAGTGTCTGTTCATTTCTTCTCCCCATTTTTTGATGGGGTTAGATGTTTTTTTCTTGTAAAGTTCTGTCAGTGCCTTGTATATTTTGGAGATTAGCCCCTTATCTGATGGGTATTGGGTGAATAGTTTCTCCCACTCAGTGGGTGGCTCTTGTATCCTGGGCACTATTTCCTTTGAGGTGCAGAAGCTTCTCAGCTTAATATATTCCCATCTGTTAATCTCTGCTTTCACTTGCTTGGAGAGTGCAGTTTCCTCCTTGAAGATGCCTGTAATGTCCTGTAGTGTTTTGCCTATGTGCTGTTCTATATATCTTATGGTTTTGGGGCTGATATCGAGGTCTTTAATCCATTTGGATTTTACCTTTGTACATGATGTTAGCTGGGGGTCTAAGTTTAATTTTTTGCAAGTGGCTATCCAATTGTGCCAACACCACTTGTTGAAGAGGCTTTCCCTGCTCCATTTAGGATTTCCTGCTCCTTTATCAAAAATTAGATGGTTGTATCTCTGGGGAACATTTTCTGAGTATTCAAGCCTATTCCACTGATCTGAGGACCTATCCTTATTCCAATACCATGCTGTTTTGATAACTGTTGCTTTGTAGTACAGTTTAAAGTTGGGAAAAGTAATTCCTCCCATATTCTTTTTCCCAATGATTGCTTTAGCTATTCGAGGGTGTTTATTGTTCCAAATGAATTTCAAAAGTGTCTGATCCACTTCTTTGAAGAATGTCATGGGTATCTTTAGAGGGATGGCATTAAATCTGTATAATGCCTTGGGGAGTATTGACATTTTGATGATGTTAATCCTGCCAATCCATGAGCAGGGTATGTGTTTCCATTTCCGTGTGTCCTCTCTTATTTCTTGGAGCAGAGTTTTATAGTTTTCTTTGTATAGGTCCTTCACATATTTAGTCAAGTTGATTCCAAGATATTTGAGTTTGTGTGGTACTATTGTGAATGGGGTTGTTTTCTTAATGTCCATTTCTTCTTTATTACTGTTGGTGTATAGAAAGGCCATTGATTTTTGTGTGTTAATTTTGTAGCCTGCCACCTTGCTATATGAGTCTATTGTTTCTAGAAGCTTTTTGATAGAGTCTTTAGGGTTTTCTAAGTAGAGTATCATGTCATCTGCAAACAGTGAGAGCTTGACTTCTTCCTTTCCTATCTGGATTCCCTTGATATCCTTTTCTTGCCTAATCGCTATAGCAAGTACTTCCAGTGCTATGTTGAATAGGAGTGGTGAGAGAGGACAGCCTTGTCTTGTGCCAGAATTTAGAGGGAAGGCTTTCAGTTTTTCTCCATTGAGGATAATATTTGCCACTGGCTTGTGGTAGATGGCCTTCACTATATTGAGAAAGGTTCCCTCCATTCCCATCTTGCTGAGAGTTTTGATCAAGAATGGGTGTTGGACCTTATCAAATGCTTTCTCTGCATCTATTGATATGATCATGTGGTTTTTATTTTTCTTGTTATTGATGTTGTGTATTATGTTGATAGATTTACGGATGTTAAACCAGCCTTGCATTCCTGGGATGAAACCTACTTGATCGTAGTGGATGATCTTCTTAATGAGGCATTGAATCCTATTTGCCAGGATTTTGTTGAGGATCTTTGCATCTGCATTCATCAGTGATATTGGTCTGTAATTTTCTTTTTTGGTAGCGTCTCTGTCTGGTTTAGGTATCAAGGTGATGTTGGCTTCATAAAAGCTATTTGGAAGTGTTTCTGTTTGTTCAATTTCATGAAAGAGTCTTGCCAAGATTGGCAGTAGTTCCTCTTGGAAAGTTTGATAGAATTCATTAGTGAATCCATCTGGACCTGGGCTTTTGTTTTTCGGCAGACATTTGATTACTGTTTTAATTTCATCAATGGTGATGGGGGTGTTTAGATATGCTACATCCTCTTCCTTCAACCGTGGAAGATTATAAGAGTCCAAGAATTTATCCATTTCTTCCAGGTTCTCATTTTTAGTGGCGTAGAGTTTTTCAAAGTAGTTTCTGATTACCCTTTGAATCTCTGTCATATCAGTAGTGATCTCTCCTTTTTCATTCCTGATACGAGTTATCAAGTTTCTCTCTCTCTCTTTCTCTGTTAGGTTTGCCAGTGGTCTATCAATCTTGTTTATTTTTTCAAAGAACCAACTTCTGCTTTCGTTGATCTTTCGGATTGTTTTTTGAGTTTCCACTTCGTTGATTTCTGCTCTCAGCTTTGTTATTTCCTTCTGTCTTCCTGTTCTTGGGTCCTTTTGTTGAGCATTTTCTAGTTCTATTAGCTGTGTCATTAAGCTACTCAGGTAAGCTCCTTCTTCCTTCCTGATGTGTGCTTGCAAAGCTATAAATTTTCCTCTCAGTACTGCTTTTGCTGTGTCCCATAAGTTCTGAGAGTTTGTGTCTTGATTGTCATTTGTTTCCAGGAACCTTTTTATTTCCTCCTTGATTTCATCTCGGACCCACTGGTTATTGAGCATGAGGCTGTTTAACTTCCAGGTGTTAAAGTGTTTCTTCTGAGTCCCTTTGGAGTTCACAAATAATTTCAGAGCCTTGTGGTCAGCGAAGGTAGTCTGCAAAATTTCTATCCTCTTGATCTTATGGAGGTATGTTTTATGTGCCAGCATGTAGTCTATCCTGGAGAATGTCCCATGTACATTGGAGAAGAATGTGTATCCAGGTTTCTGGGGATGGAGTGTCCTATATATATCCACTAGGCCTCTTTCTTCCATTTCTCTCCTCAGGTCTAGTATATTCTTGTTGGGTTTCAGTCTGGTTGACCTGTCCAGTGTTGACAAAGCCGTGTTTAGGTCCCCCACAATTATTGTGTTGTTGTTGATATTATTTTTCAGATTTGTCAGCAGTTGTATTAAATATTTTGCTGGCCCCTCATTCGGTGCATATATGTTTAGGAGAGTGAATTCTTCCTGCTCTACGTACCCCTTGATTAATATAAAATGTCCGTCTTTGTCCCTTACAACCTTCCTGAGTATAAAGTTTGCATTATCTGATATTAGTATGGCCACTCCAGCTTTTTTATGGGTGTTGTTTGCTTGGATAACTTTTCTCCAGCCTTTTATTTTGAGTCTATGTTTGTTCTGACTATTCAGGTGCGTTTCTTGTAGGCAGCAGAAGGTTGGATTGAGTTTTTTGATCCATTTAGCCACTCTGTGTCTCTTAACTGGTGCATTTAGTCCATTGACGTTGAGAGAAAGAATTGTCCTGGGATTTAACGCCATCTTTATTTCAAAATTTGGTGTGTCTTTTGGGTAGTCTTGTCTTAGATTAGGTCTTTCAGTTTTTCTCTTAAGACTGGTTTTGTGTCTGTGAAGTTTCTGAGCTGTTTTTTGTCTGTGAAACCATGTATTCTTCCATCAAACCGGAAAGTGAGTTTTGCTGGGTATAGTATTCTGGGTGAAGCATTCATTTCATTCAGTCTTGTCACAATATCCCACCACTGCTTTCTGGCATTGAGCGTTTCTGGTGACAGGTCTGCTGTAAATCTCAGGGAAGCTTGCTTGAACATGATTTCCCCTTTTGATCTTGCTGTTTTCAGAATTCTGTCTCTATCTGTGGGATTTGTCATTGTGACTAGGATGTGTCTTGGGGTGGTTTTTCTGGGGTCTCTTTTGGTTGGTACTCTTCGGGCATGCAGGATTTGATCACATATATTCTTTAGCTCTGGAAGTTTCTCTTTAATGATGTTCTTGACCATTGATTCTTCCTGGAAATTTTCTTCCTGGGTCTCTGGGACTCCAATGATTCTTAAGTTGTTTCTGTTGATCTTATCATAGACTTCTATTTTCGTCTGTTCCCATTCTTTGACTAATTTTTCCATTGTCTGCTCATTTGCTTTAAGTTTTTTGTCCAATCTCTCCTGCTGTATGGAATTGTTATGTATCTCATCTTCCACAGCACCAAGTCTATTCTCAGCTTCTGATACCCTGTCCCAGAGCTTATCCATTTTGTCATTCACTTCGTTTACTGAGTTTTTCAGGCCTGTTAGTTGACATGTTATTTCAGTTTGGAGTTTTGTCATTTCTGCCTTCATATTTTCTTGGTTCTTATTAGTGTTCTGTTCAACTCGATCCATGGTTTCTTGGAGTCTGTTGAGCACCTTCCATATTGCTAGTCTAAAGTCCTTATCTGAGAGGTTGATTAGTTGTTCAGTCATTATCTGGTCCTCAGAATTGTCATCTTCATTCTCTATGTCTGATGCTGGCCTGCGCTGTTTCCCCATTGTCACATTTGTATTGTGGGTTTTTCTACGTGTTGTAGTGGTATTCATTGTCTATATGATGTAGGCAGCACACTCCTCTGGCTCCTCCCTTTCTGGATGGGCTGACTTGCCTCTAAGGGAGGGGAGTCCTCCGTGGATGAAGCCTCACACTGGGTCAAATCTTAGGCCCGAGCATGTAACAGAGAAGACAGTCCAGAGAGAAATGTTTGCTTCTGTGATATAGCGCCGTTCTTAGTGTGATTTTTCCTTCTTGTTGTAATGGAGTTCTTTCCTTAGAAAGAGTGCACGGCCGCGTAGCGAAGCGGAGCGGCCGTGCTCCTCTGAGCCTCTTTTTGCCCCACTCGCAAGAGTTTCACGCAAGAGGACAGTAGACAGACATAGACAGGTCACACTCACAGTCTTTCACAGCTGAGCCCCACTGGGCCGGTGTACTTTCGCGGATTTTCCCCGCCTCATCATATTCTTTAAGTGATTTTGGTAGACTAGTTACCCCACCCACCAAAAAAATGAGTATTCATTACACAGAAGTTACAGATTTATTTTGCTGATAACCGAAGAATAACACCATGTTGTAAAATATCTCATGTTCTCTTCCATGCTTTATTCTTGATGTATCTCAATAGTTGTATCTTTGTCATAAATTACAGAGGTTTTGTGGAGAAGTCCCACTTATCATGGCAGCACAAACAGTTTTATTAGAGTTCTGCAAGAATAAGTGCTTTCCATAGAACTGATATAACACCATTACAAATGTATGATTTTTAGGAAATGGCCATGACCTTCAGAAATAACATGATCTTCATGACACACATTTCTTTATATTAGATTCTATCTGAGAATGTGTTGGCATTTCTGTTTTCCTCAAAGCTCTAGTTGTTTGATTAGTTTGTTTTGAAACTTAAACACTAAGTTTAAGAGTAAAGAATAATGGATACATAAATAAATATGTAGATGGAGTGTTATGTAGGCAGAAAAATTATTCATAGGTAGAAATAAAGATAGTATCAAATTAACTAATTGTTTAACCACAAAGATAGTCCTATGGAATAAAAATAAGTGTTTTCATAAACCTGGATTAGCAAAAGCAATCTTATTTTTTAATTATTTTTACCTGTATTATTAATTTATATATTGCTTTCATTATTGATTTTAACTTTAATTCAATTATTTGAAGTTTGTTCAATGGGAGAAAATGGGTCTCTGGACCATTCCCATAGGCCAAAACTATGTATAATTTAATTAAAATTTAGTTACAGAAACCAGAGTGGTGGCGCAGTGGTAGGGAGTTTACCTGACCTAGGACTAACCATGATTCGATCCTTCAGCATCCCATACGGTCCCCCGAGCCAGGAGCAATTTCTGAGCGCAGAGCAAGGAGTAACGCCTGATCATCACAGCGTGTGGCCCCAAAAAGCAAAAGAAAAAGAGAAATGAAAGGAAAAATAAAATAATTTAGTTGCAGCTTAAAGTAGATTTGTAATATTTCATTAAATTATGTGTACTTTATTTTTGAGCTAAATTAATATAATGAATGTATTAACTTTAAAAGCATGCATGATATTGAGTAACATATAGAATATTTTTCACTCTGATATTATAAATATATTATAAATATTTTCACAAGATTTTCAACAATAAAATTACAGATTTTATTGGAAAATATCTGGGAAATAAAAGAGATGCAAAAGAAATGCTTACATAAAACTTGGGTACAAGTTACTCAAGTTTTCCTAGTACCTGTTACATATTAATTGATCTCAAATATAGACAAATGGGACCAAGGAAAAGAACACATCTGACCATTCAGTTAGAAAAGACTCAAAGGGTAAATATTTTGTAAAGAAAAACATGTTTGTGGGAACTGAGCCTATTGCCCTGTAATTTGTGTAGCAACTGATTTGAAAAGAGTTTTTCACTTTCTAGTTAGCTGGAGGCCCTTCTCTCCCCCACTTTCCACTGCCAGAGTTTCTCTTTGCCTTGCCGTTATCCTTCCTCTGAGGTACTTTGAACCATCCTGAGATGGTTCAAAATGACATGCAATTTGTAGCATATTCAAAATTAAAATTAGAACAGTTGATTTTGTGTGTATGACCTTGCCAAAGAAGGAAATAAAAGAGGGTAAGTGGACAACCCTTTTGTAAAACTAATCTGCAACCACCAGAATAGTTTCTAGTAGTAACTTCCACTTAGCAGTGGTCCCAATTTGCAAAGTCTCTGGTAGATGTCTTGAGAGTTGGACTGCACCAACCTCTTCCAAAGTACCCGTTTGCATATTCGTTTGAAAGATGAATCAGACAAACCAAATGGAAACAAATTTTTGAATTCCGAGGTAGAACTGTGGTTACTAGCTGGAGCGGAAGGGAGCACAGAGGTCGGGAGAGGGTACAGAACACTGTGGAGGAGAGATAGTCAGACTTGATCAGCGGTTATGGACAAGTCACACAGACCTTAAGAGATTTAAGATTGTAACCTAAACACATAGGCAGCCTGTAAACAAACATTATCTCTCCCAGCCTCTCTCTTTATAGGTTATAGTTATATAGATATAAATCAGTTTTTTATATAGATTAATCAGTTCTCTCTATATATATGTGTGTATATATATATATATATATATATATATATATAATCAGTTCTTTAATCAAACAAGAAAAAAACTCTTAGAATCTAAGTCACAGGAAATAATAGGGACAATTTCTTTGTGGCTCATCGGGGAGGAAAATAAAGCAATAGTCAACTAAGATTTTTTGATACACTCACACACATTCATACGCATATTCATATACACCCTCCACACTATCACAGAATCCATTATATATATCCACACTCACACAGTCATACGAACTCACACACGCATTCTTATGAACCTTCGTTTCCGTTTCTACAGCAGAGTCTAAAGGGACAATTGTCCTAAGCCTTAGAGATGTTCTCTCAACCACTATGGCTCTGGCAATACAACGCACCATGTTTTCCTACAATTGTAGAGTTGAATGTATTCATTAGCACAATTCACTAGAGGAGACATCTCTTCTCCTTCGTGCACTGACTTGTCCATGCAACCTTAACCAATTTCAGGACCACTAGTCTATGCTCAAAATTCTACAAAATATTTTGCTCACAAAATGGAACTCCCTAATTTTTGTTCCTGCTCCATTTCAGTAGGTTTATTTTTCATCAAAATGTAAAAAAAAGTAATCCATGAAAAACATTTTAAGTTTTCCTGGAGCAGAGAATATACTCTGTTTTTATTATTAGAGGGTAACAAAGAGTGCACACAGTTTCCAATTGTACAATCTACTTAAATTCTCTTGAGATGAGTTCCATTCTCGGTGCACGGAAGATCACATTTCCTATCTCTCCATATTGTGACTCTTGAATCAAGAGAGAGAAAGTAGAGCAGGCTTTCGATCTAGTTTTTTAAATTATTTCTCACCACTACCTTAAATATTTGACATAATCCCACTCTAGATTGACAGCTTGGCTTTTTTGCACTCGTTCAGAGCATATAATTAGACCCCCAAAAATAAGACTGGCTTGGGAACAAAGTGCCAGGAAGAGAGATTTTCAATAAAATGACAAATGGTCTACGGTTTAAGGCAGCATCTATTGTGATTAATGTTCTTATAGGATCATGATGAGGCACAAACCTCTTTTCACAAATTCTGTTCCCTCTAAAACCTATAGCAAACGAGGGTGATGAAATATAAAAGTTTTCAAAGGGACCGGAGTCCTGACATTGTGCATCAAAATTCAAGTTTGACAGAATTGGTGGCCTAATGGTGAAATTGACAATATAAAAGACAGGAGAGGTGGGGGAAAGATGCAAATAGATTCTTGGTCCGAGAATAACTCTGTTTTGCAAATATTATCCTGAAGGGCATTCAATCTTACTGGTTTCTCAGATAAGGTCCTACATTTATCAGAACTTATGAATAAAATAGCAACTGTGGGCGATGAGGGAAGAACGGGTTCATGAGAGAGAGAGAGCTGAAGCTTGGCTTTGAAAATCACACCAGGCAAAATATTTCAATGACATTGCACTAAGAGCTTTGGAATTTTAGGAGAGAATGGCCTCTATTATTATTATTATTATTATTATTATTATTATTATTATTATTATTATTATTATTATTATTATTTTGGTTTTTGGGCCATGCCCAGTGATGCTCAGAAGTTATTCCTGGCTGTGCACTCAGAAATTGCTTCTGGCTTGGGGGACCCTATGGGACACTGGGAATCGAATCATGGTCCATCCTAGGTTAGGTAAGGAAGATGCCTTACTGCTTGCACCACCACTCTGGCCCCCAGAATGAACTCTATTTACACCTGCCAAACTATCTCACTTGCAGGCCTTTAATTGGATAATATTGCTGTTACCTAAAGGACAATCAATGGTATTAATTGATTTTAATCACTCCAATTGAGGAAAAATTACTTCTTCAGAGTTTTCAGGTAGTTCTTATACCCTTCTAGAAACTGCAATTTTCCTGGGTTTCACATGTGTGATTTCCTGGACTTACACATTTGGAATTATTTGCTATTCTCTCAGTAACAGAAATTGTTCCCCATAGAAATGACACAATGTTTGGTAAAGCCAGTACTAAAGTATGATATACTGGCAGGGAACATAATATTTACACAGTATTTTAACCTTCATTCCAAAATAAAATAACTTTTAAATAGCAATATTTATCTATCATATTATGGATATGTCTCGTGTTCATAATGAACTCAAGTCTCTAAATTGCATTTTTTTAATTTTTTTTACTCCATCTACTGTTAAATTTTGCTTGTAGACAAACATGGACTGGACTGATTAAATGTTAATTATAGCTAGAAGTGTAATAGACAGCTACATGGTAAAAGTTACATCCCTACAACTTGTTTATTTCATTTTCTACTCACACTGTCAAATTTAATCCTTCTCAAATATGCTTATATTTTAATATTTTATCTGTACGCAAATGTGATTTTATTTTGATTTTCAAGGAATATGTTTTTTCTCATAGCAAATTATAGTTTAAGTCTTTTAATTAGAGGGTTAATATATTTCTAAAAGAAAATATGACCTATAGATATTTCAGAACTTACAAACTTGGAAAGATTTGTTATTATAATGTTTCAGTGTTTCTGAGTGTTTGGGGTTTAGGAAAAAAACCTCAGTCATACTTTGCCCAAAGCAAGTCTTAAATTTTTAATTATGTGTAATAAATCCAAGCATATTTAATCCATATATTTCATGATTCATTTACACTTCAATCACTATGTTGTTGTTTTTGAAGAACTATTTGATGTCTATAAGCCCTTCGAGCCTTTAATATATTCTTATAAAACCCAATCCTTCTCATACACACACACAATTTGAAAATAGATCATTAAAATTTGCTTGCGGTAAAAAAAAAAATCAAATGCTTGTACTTAGGCATTGGGTGTGGTTTCAACCTTTATATTAAACTTGACTGAATATTTTACTCAGCTAAAATTTATTCCACTCTAAATCCCATAGATGAAAAAGATGCTGAGGTATAAATGTTTAAAGTAATTCTTTTAGAGCTTTGAGTGACTAAACAAATAGACAAGAAAACAAAAAGTGTCTCGTTACAGATTTTAAAGAAACATTTTTTCTTCTGTTTTTGGTTTTTGGGTCACACCTGGAAGCGCTTAGGGGTTACTCCTGGCACTATGCTCAGAAATCGCTTCTGGCAGGCTTGGGGGAGCCTATGGGATGCTGGGATTCAAACCACAGTCCTTCTGCATGCAAGGCAAATGCCTTAGCTCCATGCTATCTCTCTGGCCCCAGTAATTGGTTTTTTTTTTTTATCAATTATTCCCTGCTTATCATTCCAAAAAGTTAATTTTTGAAAATTATACTTCAGTTGTATAACCTGTTGATAAATGTTGACCTCCTACTTTGTTGCACACCTTCAGTTTATTGAAATTACAGAATAAGAGGAAAAGCCCTCTTTACTCTGGACATCATATGCATAAAAACCTAGCATTTCACTGCAAATATTTCACTGTGTTTCTTATTATTTCACTGTCAATATTTACAGAACCAACACAATTTTCTTCACCTCTACAGTCATACCTTGGATTCAATTTCTCCATTCTAGATTACTCGTGTAGAATTCTACATGGTAAACATGATCAAATGCATCAATAAGTACCCTCATGGTTGTCATTATGTATATGTCCCTAAGCAACACATTCCCTTAGCTCACGTTAGACAAGTCACCTGATTTCTAGAATAGCATTCCAACATAGAGCTACAATTCACTTCTTTTTCTTCCATTCTCCTCTGTGCACACATCAAATATTATTGCAACTTCAACAATTGCATCAGGATTGAAAAAAAGAATTATAATTCTCAAAAGTAGAGTTTCAGCACTTTGCTTCCATATGTGTAGATATTCAAAACATGGGTGGCTTCCAGCAAAACAAAATGCACTGGTTTTCAACACACCATAGGGAGAGTTTGCTCGGGTTTGGTAAGGGTGATCTGATATATGTTCAACTTTGAAGGATTTATAATTGCTCTCTTTGAACATACAGAGTATCACAAATGGGCATATTTGCTACTCTGAACCCATAGACATGCTATTTTTTTTCTTTCACCCTGGGTGAGAAAGAGAGTTATTTCAATACGAAACATCGATAAGGAAGTACACGGTGAAATAACTTGGTTTAACAAAGGGATCAAAAACATATTATTGGTAGAAGTCAGGAGTCCAGCAATAGAGAGAAACACAACACCTTGGAGCTAAGACCAGCTAATAACTTAATAATGATGATTTTAGTCCATGGAATACAGTGCTTTGAGATTTAATTGCCTAATTGGCTTGATCAGAATTTGAACATTTGCCCTGGACTTTTTATGGATAATGATTGAGTTCATAAGAGATAATGCATATAATTATTAAACTAAGAATGAAGTAAACAAAAGTTCAACATTTTACCTAGGTGTTTAGATGCCCTGATTCAGAGGTGAAAGTCTTCAGTCAGAGATGAGAGTAGTTTTGGAACTTGTCTATCATAAAAAGAAAATCACCTCCTAACATCAGTCTTTAATTAGTGAACTCTCCCAGAAAGCAGATTTATTTTCACCAATCCCTGGTTTGACAAAAGTGAAAAGTTAAAGATTATTATAAAAGAGGCGAATTATCTGGCACATTTACAGTTATTGTTACCTCTTTGGATTACATCATAACACAAGATACAGATGAGAAATAAGAACTGAGTTAAATAAACTCAAATTTTATTTTGGTTTATGTGGAGGAATTCTTTTTCAAGGTGAAACATGAAATGCTGATTACTTCTTAAAATGGCAGTTTTAATTATTATTTATATTTTTGCTGTTTATAAATAATACATCGACTTGTTTCTTGTCCCCTAGTCACTGAACATGACATAGTTTATAGAACACTATATTTTTCTAATACTATCTGGCAAAGCTTTGCTTTTACCTTTACAACACTAAGAAAAAGAGATGTATCTTCCCAAGTTCATAATTTAGCAAGAAAATTAAGTAGCAAGTGCTTTTAGTCTTTCCTTTTGCAATTGGTATGAAGCATATTCCTATGGTGCTATTTGAAAAATTGATTGCCAACTAAGAGCCCTCCACTCAAAGTTGGAAATCCCTCAGAACTTGAGGAAACTCATTCAGACCCGTGGCATTTTTGTCCTTATCATACATCCTGACTGTTTGGTGATCCCTCAAACAGAATTACTGGGGAAATCCCCATGATATCTCACTATAACGCATAATTTTTAAATCTTTGTCTTACCTCTGAACAACCCAGAAATATTTACTCAAAGGCACACAAAGGAGAACTCCCTCTGTTATAAGATGGAAGATTTGGTGAAGGAAAACCAAGTTGGTGCTGGATAAAGAGTCTAAACATGTGGAAAACTCATTCCCAAATCCAGAAAATAATGTCAAAAGAGGGATAACATACCCTGATAGTGCAAAAGGTGACCTTAAGTACCAACAGTAGCAAGTAAAGGAGACTGAAGCTTCAGACCCATGTCTTCCCTCCAACCAAAGTGCAATGGGGAACTTCTTCTGGGTCACAAGTTGGCATCCAAATATATCTACTCAAGTGGACAATCCACTGCTAGGTTCTGAAGGTCTCTAATTGGAAATGAAAGTGCAGGTAAACCTAAGTGTGTCCTGCTGAGAGACATGTACATCTGATGGGTTGTTAGAAATCTAACACATCAGAGACATCAAAACATCTTAACATGTCTTACAGGGGACTCTAATGTTATCCCACCAAAAGCTTTAAATAATAACATGTTGGAGAACTAAATTGCTCTGGGGAAAAAACAAAGTCAGAGGATCGGGTAGGTTAAAAACTGGCATGGGGTGGACTGAGGGGGGTCCCCTAGCTCCTGGTATTAGACAAACAACTTACTTGGGGAGACAATTAATGAACCTCTACAATACAAATTAGTTGTAGTCAGTAACAATTAAGTCAGTATAACTGAAGGCTATATAAAAAGGTATAAAGTTAAATTTCTGGAGTACAAGTTTTGCTTTCATTATAGACCTTAAAAAAGTGACAGGCCTTAGAAGGTATACACTGAATTTCATCACTTCTCGCTGCTTCAACAGGTCTATACTCCCTCCCATCACTGCACCCACATTCAATGCTATACCACCAACACACTTTGCACATAGGAGCTGCTCAGGAAGGATTTTTAGGAGACAGTCATAGTTTTTGTTGTTGAGTGGAAATTGTTTTATTTCCCCCATGTAAATGCTTGATTAGATAAAATATAGTCATTTCTCATCATTTGATGTATCTCACTGAGGCACACTCCAGGAAAACCTATCACCTTCGCTTCCTATGAACCCTGAGTCTCCACTTCTTCATAAAAATTGTACTTTGATGTGTTAATCTGTTTAATGTTGATGCTGGCATTGTAATTAGTGTAAATTTAGCTATATTCAAGTGTAAGTCACTAGTGATACATGTTGACATTTAATATGTTAAAGGATCCATTGACCTTGCTGGACCTTGCTGGATCATTAACATGGAGCCCACCAATAAAAGTCCTACAGGGAAGCTGATGTAACATGTTGGTTTTTTCCATCTCAAAGGTTCATCTCTGCCATTCTACCCTTTAAAGAAACAAACATTCTACCCTTTAAAACAGTTTTTGACTCTGTGATTGGATTCCTAACAAGCAAATGCAAAGTAAAAATTAGTAGTGGTCCATAAGCATCATCAATGACATTTGTTGACAATCTGGGAGTTAAGATTAGAAGACAGTGTGGTCAGGTTCAACCTCAAATGGGAAAATGAGTGGATAAAATCCATTTGTATGGGTAACCTACTGTGGGAATTCGTGAATGCAGTGACTATAAGACATTCATAGGAAAGAAGGACAACTCAATAGTGGCTGATTACAGGGGAAAAAGAGGTGGTGAACACGAGAGAAAAGAAAGTTACACAGAGAAGAGCATCCTGAGAGCCACTTTTCTGATAGAGACATTTGGTGTTTAGACCATCTCTGCCAGTATCTCCCTCAGTGGGGAGAGTAATACTGGAAAAGTTTTTCAAGATACTACCTTTGGGCAGAAATGAATAAAGTGTAATGGGAGTCCCCCATGACACTTCTCTCAATTATGCAAGTTTATGATGACCTCATTTTAAGAAGCTTAATGAAACATAATGAAGGAAAAATGCTTTCTTAGACAAATAAACAGAAAATGACTTTTCTTTTTCCAACTCTCTGTTGCTTCTTTGAACTGACTTCTGTTTGCCAACTAATTTAACCAGCCTTTATTCTCTGATGAGACAAAGAAAAAATGAATTAGATGATGGTTCATATGATGCCCTTGTGGAAGGACTTATTTAAGATATATATACACATGTACAATTCATCAAAAAATACAACTTTCATAATGGCAATAATGAAGATCAAGCATGTGTACTCTATGAAATCAAATACCTAACGCATCTCATTTTCATTTTAAAGAGTTGATGAGGCTCACTTTGCAGTGCTCAGGGGTGATTCCTAGTTCTGTGATTAGGCATGACCCTTTAGGTGCTTGGAAGACCAAATGTGGTAGCCAGGAATTGAGTCAGGGTCAATAAGATGCAAGGAATTCCCCTTAACCGCTGTATTGTATCATCTCTGGCACTCAAATAAGCCTTAATAAAAATAGCATAGACCATAACGTGGAAAATGTTGATGGAGGAACCTTTATTACAAGGAGGAAATGGAATCCCACGTACAGCTAGAATGATGGTTGGCATTGCTAACACTGTAGGGGTCTATTGTACTGTGTTGAATTGAATATTAATGACATTTTAAAAAATAGACTAGGTGTGTTACTCTTCATAGTCCTGGGCAAAACAAAGTCCCTATGGGATAAACAAAGCCTTACTGTGTCAGTGTATAAAAAAAGAACTATTATTATGTAAATTCATAAAATACAACTTTCTTTTCTCTCTGAAAAAGGGAGAGAGTGGTCCAACTTACTCCAGGCATTATGTGTTGATTAATTAACTCTGCTGTTGCAAAGCTTGGGTTAACCCAGGGCAGACACCAACTCTCTCCTTCTGAGGCTGGATTCTAAGATCAAGGTATCCTTCAGTAGAGTGCCAAATTCATTTCCATCTCTTCACATCTGCCTCCTTTTTAACATGGCTCACTTTTTAGAGTATATCTCTTTTTCAGATTAAAGTTTCACTCTGCTCCATAAAATGTGACTGCATTCAATGATTCATAACTGTAATGATCCTACTTCTAAGTAATGTCACATTATGAGTTACTGGAGATGAGAATTTCAACATATGAACTTGGGGAGAAACAAAACAATCCATAAAATATTCTTTTTCATAGTATTTCCCAACATTTCAGATGGATAAAATGTCAATATTCTATTAAATGTGCTATACCCAAATTCTGTTGTAGAACATTTTCCTGAACAATAAGAAGGCAAGAAGTTAATTTATTTAAATCAGGAAAATTAAGTTAAAAATTCTCAATATGCTATATCTGTAAAATATTTGTGATATATCATATAAACTTAATTGACATTAGTAATAGTAGGACTGTCATTTTTTAAAAGTTGTTTCATACACTTTCTAAATATTTTGAAGGCTCCAACATATGCTTTTAAATCTCTAAATGAAGTTAAAGTTGAGTGACAAATATTATTAGGCTGTTTATCTGAAATAAATGTTAAGCAGTCACTAGAATATTAGATTATCTGAAATAAATTTTAAGCAAGCACTCTGATTCATACTAAAGGGCATGGAAATTAAAGCTCACTATGGCCCAGTCATTTCAGGAAATTAAAAAACATTTAGGAATCAAGAACAAATAGAGGGTCCAGAAAAATAGCATAAAGAGTAAGGCACTTGCCTTGCATATGGTTGACCGCTTTTTTAAGACCTCTGCACTATATATAGCTCCCTAAGCACCACTAGGAATGATCCTTGGGCACAAAACCAGAAGTAAGCCCTGAACACTGCTGAATGTGCACCAAAAACAGCAATCAAAAGCAAATCTGGAAATGTTTATAAACAGTCATTTATCTTTCATTAGGATCACACAGCTTAAGAGTATAATAGTGGGGCTGGAGAGATAGCATGGAGGTAAGGCATTTGCTTTTCATGCAGAAGGTCATTGGTTCGAATCCAGGCATCCCATAAGGCCCTCGGAGCCTGCCAGGAGCGATTTCTGAGTGTGGAGCCAGGAGTAACCCCCGAGCACTGCCGGGTGTGACCCAAAAAAACAAAACAAAAAAAAAGAGTATAATAGTAAGTTTCATGGTAAAAGTTTATGATAAAATCAACTTTCTTTCTCTGATACAGAACCTTTTTAATTTAATAATTAAAATAAAAGCTAAATCCATTGTTGTCAGCATTTGTGGTTCAAAGGGTTAATGCTGGCATGTTTCTCTCTGATTTCAGAAACAGACATACTGACATCCTGTGCACAGAGCGAGCCTGCGATGATTATTCAAAGCACACATGAAAGTCATTGCCTCCACCTTCAACCCTCTTCTGACTTGGGTTGCTTTACCCTCTCACCCATGACTACATCAAAACCCTTGCAGGAGGTCATGGAACTTTGGTGACATGGGAAGCTCAGCGAACATTTCTGCAGAATGCTACTTGCTTCGCCATGAAAAGACTCAAAACAGGTGGGCGGCTTCAAAAATAAGTAGGGGGGAAAAACAAATTCTAAGAACTCAGAAGGCCTGATACCCATTTGGAAATACATGAGCTATTTTTAGATGCCAAGAGGATGTGGTGATTAGCCGGAGGCCTAAACCAGGTAAATCCAAAGGCAGTCATTGTCAATGCCAAAGCCTAGCATTCTACATCAGCCTTTTACCAAAAGAGGGGTAGGGAAAACACATTATTATCTATTAATCCCTCAAGTGCTTCCAGATATGAATGAAATAGCATATTATTAAATAGACTTAAGAAGTGTTATGGTTATTTTATTGGTTCTGTCGCTTTCATTTTCTTTTCTGTCTTTCACCACAGGGACACATGAAAATACATCTACCTATCTTACCCTAAAGTGTCTTTTCCCCCTATGGACAGTCATCTGTCATTCCCTTAAGGTTATTCCATTCTTTCACTTAAAATTTCAGATTGCCTGAATTTCAGAACTTCTACAAAAGCAAAGGGAGAATGTGCTAGGTTTTTGGTTCAATAAATCAACAGTATTTTCCTTTGGTAAAAGATACTGTAATCATGATACATGATCCTGATTTTTAGATTATAACTTTGCTCAAGAGTCAACAGGCATTGTATTGAACAGTACAACTGCATAACTTAAAAATGTAAGAGTCAAACAAAGTATAATGAAAATATTTTGGAATTAACATCAAGCACCAAGAGAATAAATAGAAATGATATTAATAATTATCAAATAAATTGCATTTAAGTCGCATAGAAAGAGGACTCATATACGACCTAAAGAATTTCTTGTTGGACACACAAGCAATTTTTACTTGCTCTGCATTTTAGTGAAAATGATACCTTCTCTGACTAATTAAAAAGTCCCCCTTTTTTTGTTAGTTGGTAGTGTATTTTGTTCTGTGGACTTTTAAACAAATCACACCAATGTGTTATCCAGCAGTACTTGGGGTTTTTATTTTTCCTGGTCATCTCTTTCTATTTGTTGTCTTGTTGATTAAGAACATGCATTACCCAACTCTGTGTCTTTGTTCACCCCAGACAGGATCGTCTTCATTTAGGAACTACTTTGACGGTCTTTCCTGGAATGCTCTGTCAAAAGTGCAAAGTGTTGTCACTTGCATTTTCTACTGTTGGTGTGAGGTGATATGTCCAGGTATTGAGTTTACAGCGGTAATATGAACTCAGGTTTTTTCTAAACTCCAGGGAGACACTCAATCATGAAGTGGCACAGAGTGACTCCAGGAGAATAAAACAGAGTTATCAAGATACCCTGTCTGGGGCATTAAAATGCCTCTGTTGGTGACAGTTTGTCTACTGCCTGGTGGTATTAATAAAGGCACTTTTTTTTCAAGGCAAATTGTTGAGCTGGCTTTGCTTTCATGGGATCTGCCAAAGCTTATACCCTGTCAAATCAAGTCTTTTCACATTTCACTATGGACAAAGGTTCCTTGGAAAATAGTAGCTGTGAGATTCACTCTACTAGTATTTTTGTTTTTATTCTCAAGAGGAACCTGTGACTATTCGAAGCAGCCAAAAGAAAACGAGAAACAGCTAACTCATGTATGTACATTATTTACTCATGGCCATATCTGTTTATTTTTAATGTATAGTGACAGAAACAATATAGAGGCCATTGTGATAGGAAGGAAATATTTGATCAGGACATCGTTCATGATACATTAAGGCCATAGTCTGCATATTCTCTGTTCAGTAGAAAAATATGAGTCATGATAGCTGTGGGAGAAACAATTTGAGGAGTCATTCTCAAACATAGGATTTCAAATAGACATGTACTTTCAGGGTGCAAACTAAATTTATTTGATTCAAAAGTTCTGACACATTCCAGTCTTATCTCAGATTCAAGACAGTTTATTCCATTTGCTTTTGGTCAATTGTACATTCTGTTATCCTATAAGGTTAATGAGGGGAAGTCTCAATTAGAATGAGATCTACATAAAGAAAATGCCAAAATAGTCTATTTGGGCTAGGAAGTGGAGGGAGCTATGACTTAACAAAGAAACAAGAAAAGTTAGTTTTTTGAATTCTCAGAAAATTCCTAGCTTTGTAAGATGCAGAACTGTTTTGAGAAAGTTAATTTCTTTAAGGCCACCATCCTGCAAGGAGACACTGATGTTCTAGTTGCATTATATGAAAGATGTTCCAGAGTATTTTTTTTTCAGTCCATCACTATTCTTTTTATTTTTCTATTTTTTTCTATTTTTTCACTACGGTTATCTGAAAAATATGAGATAAGAACAAGAGAGAAGAGTAGGAAGAGAGTATGCAAACAGGAATGCACTGGAAGCAAAAAAATAAAAAAGCAAAAGAAGAGGGGGGGAAGGAAAATAAAATATCACAAGAGACAAACAATATTTATTTATTGGGATATTTTAATAAATGGATCAGGAATGTGGTGTGAATTGTAAATGGGCAAAATCTTCACTATTGAGAAGCATCTTTATGATGAAATCTAAGGGCATGTGGAGCTGGGGCTGAGCGAGCAGGAAATCTGGGTCTCAATAGAAATGGGAGAGACACCAGAGGCAGCTTGTAAATTGGCCCAAATCTTCAGAGAAACACTTACTGCATCACCTTGATCAGGAATTCCTATCTCTATTTCTTTGACTATGAGCAGGAACTATTATTCTCCTGAGAGAGTAAACATCCCTCACTTTCTCACCACCAGAATGATGCTGGGTGAAGAACTGTTAGAGCAAGGAGACTTGGTAAATATTCACCCTTGGTTAAACTTCCCAGAGCCCCCAATTTAGGTAAAAGTTGGCTTTAATTTTCTGAGAGTCCAGGAAGATTCCTCCTATTCCTAATGCAAGTTCTTCTTTTTATAAAAGGAAGAACTGTCCCCAAGTTATTTCCTCCCAATTTTTCAATAGTATAAATTTTCACCTGTGAATGAAAAAAGTTGAAAGCAGGGAGGAGATTGGAATGAATTATATGCTAAAAACACAAAGGGAGAGATCATTTGACATATTTTAAATATTTGGATAAATTCTAACATTAATTGAGGTGTCCTCCAAAAGAGATAAAGACAAGCAAAGAAAGAAGTTGGCTTGTGAAATAAAAACAAAAATACAAGGTACAAATTGCCAGTCACCAAGTCAACCAATTCAGTTAGCTATTAATTTAGAAAATACAAAAATTTAATTTGAATCAAGTTTTAGGGGATAAACTTAAAATCACACCATTATTAGGTATAACAAATTGTCTAAAATATTTTTTTCTTAATTTCAAAAGGGCAAAATCCATTTGCTTCTTTTTTGGTTTTCAATTCTATTTCGAAGTAAAAAATTTACTTGATTTGATGGAGAGTTGGGTTAGAATTCAAAGTCATTTCAGGAACAAGTCAGATCAAATTCACCCAAGGATGAATGTGCATTAAATAGTCATTTATTAAAGTGAACAAAGACAAAACAAAGTCTCTTGTGGAAGACTGTTTAATTGATTTGTAATGTTTATAACCATTTTTATACTTATGCCACATTTTGCTCTAGCCCAAAGAGCCACAATTTTCAGCAAATTGATTTTCTGTCCTTAGTATGCTGCTCACTTTCAATCATAATCTTCAGATCTAAATTTTCACATCCTATACATCTCCTAAAAATTGGTCTTAATTTAACATAGCATTGCATATAGAACTAATGATTTTACAACGTTTTTCTCAACTTGATATATATCTCCAGTTCTTATTTTTTGTTTGTTTGTTTGTTTGTTTGTGTCTTCTACATGGTATATAGGAGACTGGGTGTCCTTCCTGCCAATTCTCATTCACTGAACTGGTCTTGACCTTGAGGATGTGCTATTTGGGAATCTCACAATGTCAGGGATTATCAGGATACTCAGTTCTTCGAAGTTTCCTGATTTTCCCCTAGTATTGCTTGAGAGGACATTAAGGTACTAAGGATAAGACCTGGTTCTGCTGCATACAAATTGTACATATGAATTTTTGTACTATCTCTTCTCTGTGTTCAGTTTCCATATTTTTAAAATGGGTCATGAAATATATATCCAATAATTTTCACTTTACGTAAAACCCATTCAAAAGATTAGAACTTTTTGGGACTTTGATGATGACAATGTTTCACTGGGAATGGGGGGGGGGTGTTCTTAGAAAGAATAAAAGGTGAGAACTATTTGAAATTGGCTGATTAAAAACTGTAATACACAGACATAAACTCTGTCAATGTATATGTAGAAAATAATAAATTCTCAGCAGTCCCTGACACATAAGCTATTTCTTTCCTGTTCTGAGTGATGCTAGCTTAAAAACACCCCTACACACTCACAAAATAGACAGTCTGTTATGAATACAGTACCTTATATTCTGAGATACTTGCTAATTGCACGATTAAAAAGTTGTCATTATAGGAGCATTTTAAAAAGTATCTCCTAGGGAGAGTCATTAAATGATTACTGGCACTTGTAAATGATTACCAAGTATAAAAAAGCAGGATCTGGCATAAAATCCCACATTATCAAAAAAAAAAGTTCCAATGTTTTGTTATGAAAAATTCATGGATGTCATGCACAAAGTTGAAAAAGTTATAGCAAGAAGTTTTCTATGCTTAGCTCATGAGGAACATAGAACCACACAGATAATTCAGAAACATGAGTGGGACACAGAACAAGTGCACATGAAAACTTTGTGTGACAGAAAAGAAATTTGCAGAAGTGCAGTATATTGGGGAGACTTGCCAGTTTGGGAAGATCTTTACAAACTTTTGGTGTAAATATCTTCCTCATTCTAAAGCATTGGGCATTTTTTAGTTTGGTAGAAACTCAGTAAAAGGAAACAATACTCACTGTGACTTTCCACTGCAAGGACACCATAGTACCTATAAAGGATATTGTCTGTGATTCAAAACAAGAAAGCCTGAACTGAATAATGTAGACACAGGGAATCCATGAGAGCAATAAGATGAAAGTCAGGCAGGGAGCATCTCTCCATGATAATGTGAAAGGCAAGGGAGAAAACCAAGTATGCCAAAAGGAAGAAAGTTAGCTATATCAATCAAGAATCTTGGTGGAGGCTCTTCCTTTTCTCTTCCCTACCTTCCTCCTTCTTCCCCCCCTTATTCTCCTCTCCCTTCTCCTTCCCTTCTCTTCCTTTATTTTCTATTGTCCTTATTTTGGGGCAAGGCTTTGGTTCACAACCAGTGAGATCACCCCTAAGGATTGAATTGGAGTAGGCCACATGCAAGGGAAGCATCTTAAGCCTTGTACTATCCCTCTACCCACTCTTATTGAAGATTCTTTCAGCTATTTCCAGTGACATATTTCTTGGGCCAGGACTCCAGCACTAGTACCCATGGTGATTTATAATAGTGCAACTATTTTCCTTGGTAGTATCGGTCACTTTTGACCCCCATAAGTCGTGCAGCATCGCACCTGACTAATGCCTATGCCTATTAGTCATTGTCATGCTCTAATTCAGATGAGAGAAAAGCAAGACAAATTTGCAAATGTGAAGACACAGATTATCTAGGATTGAAACAAGCCTGGCATCTTATGCAACTCAAGGGAACACTCAATCTTGACCTGGGAGGCATATGCCAACTCATTCTTCAAATGCCTTTACCCATACCATGAATTGCATGGCAGAAGATTATCACCACAGTTCTTGGTGCATTTAAGAATGTATGTTGTCGATAGAGAGATATTTGAGGCTCCTAAGGCTAAGAAGACATTTATTTTAATAACAGTTATCCAAGGCTCTCAGAAATTTTCAGCTAATTCAAAAGGATCCTTCTCATTTTTTGCCTCCCAATGCCATAAGACCAAATGAAAGAAAGAAGACATTAAATAGCTGCTTGAGTAGAGTTATTTTATTGTATGCCAGGTAATTCTTTTTCCTTGATGCCAGGAACAGGCCAGTTACTGATAGAATATTTTGTGAAAGGAAAGTAAGTACACACTAAAGAAGGTCGAATCATGATCTTCAGTAAGCATTATTGGTGTGGACATCTATGGGTGAAAGGAGATTAAACATTTCATGACTCTTTGAGTAAAGAACACATTTGTCATGCCACGAGGATTACTCCTAGAGATCCTCCAGGAAAAATATTATTCATGATTGTTCTCTCAATACCCTTCTTTTTAGAACTATTTCCACCTAAGGCTGATATAAACCTCATAACGCCAGATATAAACCTCATAATGCCAGGTGTTAACACTTAATATATAAAATAATGGCACAGTGATAAAATTGTGAATAGGATTTCAGAATGAAGACAGAGACAGTTGCTTCTCTTTAATGTAAGGCAACTCTTAGCATTAAGACATTTCTAAATTCTCTAAAAGGGTAAAGGGTTCAGGCAGGGGGGTTTGAAGAGGAGAAACATGAAATTGTTCTGTAAAGTGAGGCCAGTGAAACCCAAAATACTGATCCAGGAAAGCTTCTTTCTAGAATAACTTTTTAAACTAGTCCAATAGGGAATTGGGGACATAAAAACAGATATGTGTCTCATTTAGTCTATGAAGTCAGAGGCAATTTTTAAACATATCTTTGGCAGCAATGTTACAGTGTCAAAAAATACTGTTCCTGTATAGATGGCCATGCACTTTTGCTTTAGAGTGCTCTATTTCTAGAATGAGTTTTCTCTACATAATCAGTAGAGCATAAATTTATAGTGTCTGGGTTAATTATGGAATTTCTTTCATTGCGTCATCCTAAAATAGCTCCATGGCACTACAAAATGGAATAATTCTATGAACACTAAAAAAATTAAAATTCTGCCTTGACTTTATGCTCTTTGCTGCAACCCATGAATAAAGAAGGGATTCCCCTACACTGTCGTGTTTTCAGATTGTGCAATGTTCTAATAGATGCAACCTCCTGTGTGTGTGCATGCACAAACTTGGCTTTTTCTTGCTTTTGTTTCTTTCCTTCTTCCCACCCTTTTTCTTCTTTGAAGCCGCCGCCTTCTTAATCAAGCAAAGGAGGAAAGACATAAGCAAGAGTACATAAGTAGGGCATTGCCATCCAAGTTCCCACTCCTTGCTATTCCATTGGCGCGCTCGGTATATCAAAAAGTAGTTGAATATTCTTGGGAACAGTCTCCCTCCCTCCATCAGACATTAGATTCTATTCCAGCTCCTACACCCAGGGGGTGCCACTCAATTTACCTAAGAGCCCAGCAGTTTTCGTGGAAGTGAAAACTTAACATTATAATTTGCCTCTGACACCCTACCTTTCAACGCCTTTCATGAACTCTTTAACAATACTAGTCATGAGATGGTCAAATCAAACTAAACAACACATTTGGCCTGATACCTCTTTGCTAAAAGCTTAGAGTGATGAGAAAGGGCAGAGATGCTGTGATCTATTCAAGTAGCTCAAGTCTACAACCTCTGGTGTTAGACCATCTTAAGCTCAAATCCTGCTGCTTCTCAGATGTGTGTGACACAGAAAGATTCCTTAAGCTCCTATCTGGTCAGATATTTTACTGGCAAAATACAGGTGATTTCAATACAGGCTTTATAAAATACAGTAAATCTATATTTGTGGTAAGACTATGAACCTGACACGACTAATGTAGTGTAGTATCTTCTCTCAGCCTTATCACCTTGGGTGAGGAAGGTGTTGTGATACCCTCTTGGATGGAACTAGCAGTAATTGAAGTAAGAGTGACTAGAGCAGAGTTGCAGGAAGTGAGTACCTGGCATGGCCCAGAAGACAGGCACAATACTAATATATTTTTTGTCATTGGGTCCTACCGGCCGACGTTGCCTCTGCCAGTCAGTCATACAGGATAGCAAGGGAGAAAAATTAACTTGGAAGAAGCAGAGAACAATACTGCAGTTTTTCCATCTGTCACTGCTCGTCCCCCAATTCAAAGATGACTTGACAATCGCATTTATTTCACAGTGCAATTGCTACAGGTTCATAATATTGTTTTATCAGGAAACATTTATCTTGAGGAAGAAAGTTATTCTAATGTACCAGATAACTTATCCAAGGACAAATGAAAGGTTCTACGTGGAGAGGGTCATGCTAATGTCTAGCATGCTATAAAAATAAATGAAATCTGATGAATGCTATTGCATAGAAGAATAAGTCATAGTATCTATGAAATATTATTTTTCTGATTGGAACCATTTCTATTTTTTTGTCAGCCTAAAACATTGTATTAAAGATGAGATGACTTTAAAACGGTGACAGATATCTCAAGTTCTGCGATTATAAATGGTTGTTATAGGCTTGTAATTCTGAGGGTTTAGCCCAGAGTATTTTCCCCATAAATTGAAAGAGAAACACATGAGGAATTCAGAAGATTTTAATTAAAGTTATTACAAAAAAATTAATGGGAATCTTAAAGCTTGCTTCACTAAGTATTTTTGATAATGAATTTAATTTATAGAAGAAATTTCCTAGCAAACTTGGTGATGCCCCCCTCGAACGCATTCACCTGCATGATATATTTGGAAGCATTATTATTAATTATCCCATTTTACGCATTCACAAAGCTTGGTCTGTTTCAGTTACCTTCAAATATGTATTTTTATTCCTATTATCGCAACAGCTGCTTTTAAATATAGAAGAAAAAAAAGAATGGATCACCAAGGATTGGATAGCATTATCTTAACCAGAGGACTAATTTCTTTTCAAACCTAGTTCATTACTCTATAAAATGAAAGCAAGTTGGGGTTAGATGTGAAGACGGAATGCCTAAGAGTATAATTTATTTGGAACTGGAGCACTGAAATGCAGCCAGAACAAAATCACTCATTCTCGTTTGTCTGAAAAACTGCCTGCAGCACAGTGCGGCATCTTCAGAAGGTGTTACACAACTTTGCAGCCCCAAAGCTAAGCCACTCTAAGACTTGTGTCAAAATGGGAATTGCGCAAAAGAAGCAGGTGGGTTGTTTATAGGATGCAGGTGTGGCTTCAGTTATAAATCATCCCCCCCCCCTAATAATCGTAATAGCTTGTATGGATGCAGTTCTGTCCTTTCTGAAGTTCAATATGCTTTTTTAAAAAGAAAAAAAATAAGAGTCTACGTTTTCAACGTGCAGCAGAGTGATTAGGAAGGGCACAGGTTTAATTAACTTTATTTTATGGATGAGAAACTCACAATATCCTCTGTGGCTAGGCAAATATTGCAATGAGCTGGATTCAATATCCTCTTCCGAAGTTGAGGTGGATCTTGATAAACCAATAGTAGGTCTCAACAGACTGTCAAAAGATGAGCAAATAGGGATCAAGAAAGCGAGGGTGGAAGATAGATGTAAGGCAAAAAGGATTCCTTATGATTTGACTATATCTAAGCTGAGCTTCCAATGCTGTTTCCCCAGCATAGAAGTTGAAAATTTTGTACTAGAAAACCCCAAAAACCGAGATTTAAAATAATAATATCAAGAAAGACCCTGGGTGTCAGTTTCTAGGTTGTTTCCAAATTGAATGCACATAAATTCACAATAGCTAGGTATCTGAGCCAACTTAGTTATTCAATTTATTAGGAGTTTATTCTTTCACTGGCTCTGAGTTTCCTAAGAAAGTAGGAAGGAAGCAAGATGAAATGGAAGGAAGGAAGGAAGGAAGGAAGGAAGGAAGGAAGGAAGGAAGGAAGGAAGGAAGGAAGGAAGGAAGGAAGGAAGGAAGGAAGGAAGGAAGGAAGGAAGGAAGGAAGGAAGGAAGGAAGGAAGGAAGGAAGGAAGGAAGGAAGGAAGGAAGGAAGGAAGGAAGGAAGGAAAAGAGGGAGGGAGGGTGGTAGGAGGGCTAGCAGACTGCTAATTGCTGCTTTTTCTTGCTCTTGTACTAATCTTTCTCTCTGCCAGTACTCTCTACTACCTGCAAATAAAAATTTATCATTTGGGGGGCACTTGAGTGCTGTCCTAGTTATTTAAGCTTGCTTTGCATTTTTGATTTTTATAAAAGTGAACCTTTTTGAAGCTTGTGTTATAACTTCACATTTTGGGAGCTTGCCTTGTATCTTGCCAACACAGGCCACTATGAGGTTTGACCTCTAAGCACAAAACAAGAAGTAAACCCTTAGCTTAGCTGGGTGTGATTCCACGAAACAGAATGATAATTTATGGTTCTTTTCCTGGGCATATGAAGTGGGGACTTCACTATATGGAGCTAGGCTGATGATGTCTTTCTTGTATGAGAAAGAAAGACAGTTTTACACACCACAAACAAGAAGATTCCACCCCCATTCTTGGCATTAATTCATGAGGGAGATGTCACAGATGGTTCTTGCATTTCTCATTTCTTCACCCATTTTTATTCAATAATTTTTTTAAATCTTTTTTTCTATTTTTTCTAGCCTCCCCGCCTCCCTCTCCCTCTCCCTCTCCCTCTCCCTCTCTCTCTCTCTCTCTCTCTCTCTCTCTCTCTCTCTCTCTCTCTCAATAAATTCTTGACTCTGACTTCTATGTGCAGCAACATGATAGAGGCCTTGACTTCAGTCAACAGTACAGACAAGACCTTGTGAGTGGGAAGCTGATAGGAGAGTCAGCTGGCACCAGGCCTCAAGAATTATAAATATGCCCAGAAACTTAGCAACACTCATTCTACACTCATTCTAAATATCTGGAAGTGGCATATCAATTGTATATCTAATTTTAAGAAATCAATTTTCCTAATGAAGTCGAGAGACCAGTCCTCAGTTCCAAGCAATACTGAGAAAATGTTCCACTGAGTGAAGATTGAGTTTAATATTTCTTTTGAAGTCAGTGGGTGTGGCATTGGAGACAAGTGAATTTACATGTGAACACAGAGTCACTTCGAAGTTGATATGTAATAGTAATCTACTCAATTCTTTAAGACCCAGTCCTATAGTGGCATTCTTGGAGAAAGATGATGATGTTGCTAAAGAGAAAGACATCCAATTGATGACCCCTCCACCAAAGCCCAAATTCGTTCACCAAGTTCTTTCACGATTACGAATATGTTAGGACTGTTGGAAAAGTCCATTTAAATAAATATAATAATTTTTATTTTTCTAGCCAGCGGTTGGTTTTCTTCATTTTCTCTAGAGTGATTTTATAGAAAAATAAATACAGATATGGAAAAAACTGGTGGATCTGTGAAGTTTTATCTGGAAACAGAATCTACTTGAGAAGTTCCAATAAAGAGGGCTTATGCTGGGGGCTTGGTTCCAGGTTAACAAGAAAGCTCACAGAAAAAGCATAATGAGGTTACTGAAAGTTTCTCAGAACAAAGAGTGATATTCCTCACTAGGCTGGAAAGTTAGAAGAATGCCATGTCCTAGGAGTGATGTTAAGGAGATTGTTGGTTTGCCCAGAGATGTACAAGATCCTGGACTGATCATCCCAGGAGGCTGAGAGGAAGAGATTTCTGGTCTTTTCTGCTGCCACCATTTCTGTGTACCCACTTTCAAGATCCCACCATTTAGAAGTCATTTTATAAATCCAGCTTGGGTGGGACCCGGAGAATCGACAAACAAGGTTCCTGCCCTGCCACAGAAAATAGAAAAAATTAGGGCTTCTCACAGATGAGCAGATATCACACCAAGAACTCAGAAAAGTGACTCAAGAATACAACTCTTAAACAGGACATTTAAACATATCAATATAAAGATCAAAAAAATGGAAAATATGAAAATTGAAGTTTGATGGTTTGAAGACAAATGAAAGCATGAATGTGTCAGTACTCTGATGCCAGAAGCAACCAGTTAGAAATGATAAATAACTTAAAAAACTACTGTAGTTATTGATGAAAGCAAATCCTTCCCTGAATTACACAGGTTTTTTAAATTCATATAAACTAAAGGAGATATATAATAAAGAGAAAGAATCAGAATTTTTTCTAATTCTGAAAATAATCCGGAATCGTTATTAAAATGAATAATGCAGTTTTATAAAATTGATATAGGATCCAAGGAAATGGTGCATGATATTGGAGCACAGGCTTGGCAAGTGAAGACCCCTGGATCAATTCCTGGCAATGCAAGTTCCCCTATCAACACTACCAGTTGGCTGTGGTTGGCCCCTGAGCATTGTTTAAGAGACACTCAAATGCCAGAGTGATGGAGCAGCAGTAAGGCATTTGCCTTGCCCACGGTTGACCCAGGACAGACCATAGTTTGATCCCGCAGAGTCCCATATGGTCGCCAGGAGTGATTTCTGAGCACATAGCCAGGAGTAACACCTGAGCGTCACCGAGTATGGCCTCCCCAAAAACTAGAGACCCCCAAAGCCCTGCATGTTTTTGTGTAAAGGTATAATTTTCTTCCACAGAAGAATATATGCTGACAACAAATCTGGAATAGAATTATTTTGTTAGAAATGTTGTCTTATTAGCAGAATGAACATAAAAATTGTGAATCATCTGGAAAACAGAAAGATGAAGTCATGCTTCTAAAATTCAGAATTAGAAAGTGAATTAATATAACATGTCAATATATGCCCAAAATTTTAGTCACTAAGATAGTAAGGATTTGTTGCAAGACTAAAATGATGTCAATGAAATCCAGTGGCAAGCCCCATGCAAACATCCACATAGATTCTGATAACCACAGAATTGACTATTTTGCAATCCTGTATGTATTTCATTACTAAAAAGTGATTTCCTATTCAACAAATGGTATTACATAGGATGGCACATCTTGAAGTATGGACGTTTGTAAAATAAGGAAATCTTTTATTTATATTGGGTAAGAAAAGGCAGGACACCAAATTGTTTCACTGCCTTGATTTATGCAAGTACAAAAGCCAAGACGGACTTATAAAAGGAGAAGAAAATCTTTCAATTCTACCAAATAGTCTTTCCGAGTTGCATTTGGCATTACAGATTGACATGTTGTTCCTGCTCCTTTTCCAAGTCTAACCTATTAGGCGCATGTATTATTTTCTGAGTTAATATTTGGGACAAATTCTTAATAATAGGTAAAATATGTCACGTTCCTAATACGATTTGGCGCCGTGTTCTCAATGATCATTTGACATGAACAGACTCATTTAATCCTCTTACCAAACTGACAAAGAACATATTCTCTTCCTCACCCCATTATACAAATAACGAAACAATAGCAGCCTGGAAAGCATTGGCAAGTCAGGGGAAGAGCCCGCAATTACTGGGAGGCAGATACAAAACGTGGGCCTCGGGGAGCTGATTCCTGCTTTCACTCAACACTGGCCAGGCAGTCCTTGATCAGGAACCAGGCATGCATCTTCCAGAGCAATTTTTTATTCTTGCAAGGTTCTGTGACCTGCCTGTTTTCCTTCTTGCCCATGTGAACACAGTTGATTGCATCGGTGGAGTGTTGCTTCTATTTTGTGTCTGATTCCAAGTGCGCCTTTTCAAGCCCTATTTCTTCCCTATTAGAGGTTAGTCGTTTTGCCTTTTTTTTTTTTTTTTTTGCCAGTCCACAGGAGGGTCTCTGACTTCTGTGTGTCCTTGGGTCCTCAGGAATCCACTCCCCACCCCACTCCCGTTTCCGGAAAGTTGAGTTATTGTGTGCTTTAGCCTGTGAAATCAGAGACAGCCAGTTTCTATGGGAACCAAGAGCATTTCATCCAAAAGGGCAGCTAGAAATAATGTGGAAATATTGGGGAGAAAGAAAAAGTTATCCATAGCATCTATTTCTTTCTCATCCTTTTTTTCCATTTCAGAAATATCGTTCTCTGTCTGTCTCTGTGTGTGTCTCTGTCTGTCTGTCTGTCTGTCTGTCTGTCTGTCTGTCTGTCTCTCTTTCTCTCTCTCTCTCTCTCTTGCTCAGGGATTGCAATGTGATAGACTTAAATGATCCACCTTACTAAAATCTAAATCTAAGAAAGATGGTTTCTTATTATAGAAAAATAGGTGAATAGGCTGTCCACTCTTTCTCACCTGAGGATATATTGCAATATTTGGATGCATACAAAAGATAACCGTCTTGGATCTTTGAGAAGGGAAGAATTCTTCTTTGGGAAGAATTGGCAACTAGAAAATTCTTCTATTATTGCTCTTAATGTATTTCTAGATATCTGTGTTTTCCCACTTGCCTGTGTCAAATTGCAATTAAAAATTTACAATAAAAAGGTGTAATGTTGGGGCCCGGAGAGATAGGACAGTGGTATTTGCCTTGCAAGCAGCTGATCCAGGACCAAAGGTGGTTGGTTCTAATCCCGGTGTCCCATATGGTCCCCGGTGCCTGCCAGGAGCTATTTCTGAGCAGACGGCCAGGAGTAACCCCTGAGCATTGCCGGGTGTGGCCCCCCCCCCCAAAAAAAAAGTGTAATGTATTTTTAATCAAACTTTAAACATTTATTTTATAGGTGGATCTTTGACATATATTGTAAGTGGTAATTTTTCACCTATATTTCATTAAGTCTGGTAGATAAATATCTTAAAATTGGGTAGAGTGAATGGTATGGTCCCTAGTAGAAAGCAGTCTCAAACTAAATGCTTCAATATTACAGAAAGGTAATACTTTTAATGAATTATAAATAGAAAGCTATTTTATATTTTAAATGTGTAGCATATGCCCTTTATTCCAACATAATAAAACACATAAATTTATCATAATCTAATCAAATTACAATAGTAAGGGGATTATTTTGATGCATGTTGATGTTTTCTAAAAATTCATAATGGAATTTAAAATAAACATTAAAATGATTAAAGAAAGGTTTTTCAAGAAGTACACTTTTCCAACTATCCTCTCTAAATTTGTTGCAACTTAAATTTCAGAGGCTATTAGAATTAAGCAATGAAAGCATGAAATCAGTGTTTAAAATATTTTGTTATGAAATGGACTTCAACTTTTCTCTAGCTTCTAGAGTAATCATATTGTACAGTTTGTCTGTAAACAAAATTGGATGTAAAAAATTTATTATAAAGAATTGCTCACAGTTGAGTGACATTTGAGTATTTCCAGAGGATGGGTAGGCCCATATGTAAAACCGTGCAAGTATATATTTTGAGGTATATTTTGAGTTGTTGACAAAGATTCATCAATAGCTTGACTTGAACCAAAACTGAAGTATCAAATAGGTGGGCCTATTTTCTAAAATTTTTCTGCTTGAAGATTCAAAATGAAGATTTCGAAGAACTAGGTCCACCGTAACTTGAACAAGGCGGTCCCTTTCCTTTCAGACCTTTTCCCAAGAAATTTACTTATGAAAATGCCAAAAGAACAGTTGCTTTTACAGTATTAGCTTTGCAAATAGGCAGCCCTTGGTTCAAGCAACCCAAGAACAATGTTTCCTGTTTATCATTTCAGAATGGCAAATAGTAAAATTAAATTTTCAAGCCAAAGTTCAAGTTAGTATTTCATACTACAATTTTTTTCTTTCAATGTCCTTCATAGTTCTAAGCATGCAGCTTAGTTAGCATGCACAAAATAACACAAAAATCAACTTAGAAGGCATCATTCCGTTTGACGAGTTCAAATTTTATTTTAAAATATAAAGATTAGCAATTTCAGAAATAGATTGCCAAATATTTTTAAATCCTTATATTCCTAATGACTTATGGCAAGAGACTCTTACGAGGCTTCTCTTTTATATTATTCTATTTACAAGTTGCTGTCACTTGCCATTATTTGTTTCAGTATTGTCCTTATTTTGTGGTATTTGTATTCCAGGTTGTGTACATTTTTAATTAGCCTTGCTGTCCTCTTTACATGGTGTATTGCTATCCTTCTAATTATCTTCTTAGAACCATTATCAGCCTTTTAAATTTTTCTTCTGTGTCACGATGAAAAGGGAAAAAACATTTCGGCCATTTTTTTTTTATTTCGGCCATTTTGATTACACACTACCTTTCACCTTCTGGAAGTCACATGACCTTTTCTTGCTATTTATGCATAATGATCTATCCAGGTTTGTTTGTTTTTTGTATCTCCCTTGGATTTATGTATATTTTCCCTTAAAATTTGTGACTGCGATATAGCTGT
Source organism: Suncus etruscus (assembly GCF_024139225.1). Lineage (NCBI taxonomy): Eukaryota > Metazoa > Chordata > Mammalia > Eulipotyphla > Soricidae > Suncus > Suncus etruscus. The sequence continues at coordinate 18,028,466 of NC_064854.1, read as the reverse complement.
GTAATATATACCTAAGTTCAGTTAACTTTGTTATAACTCTCCCCAAAGTTTTTACAAGAGAACTACAATTAATGGCTTATTGCTTTGTCTTAGTATCATTCCTAAGGCTATCATTATGCTTCCCCCTTAAAGTGTTAATTAACTTAATCAAAATTTCCTTTCCCACATTGTTTAGAACAAAATAGGCCCCTTGAAATGCTTAATTTATAGGGTTCATCATGTAGTACTTTTGTCTGCACAAACATGGTGAGGTTTTTTGTTTGTTTTGTTTTTGGGGGGGGCCACACCCAGTGGTGCTCAGAAATTACTCATGGCAGGTTTGGAGACCAAATAGAATGCCAGGGATTGAACCCGGGTTGGCCATCTGCAAGGTCCTACCTGTTGTGCTAGTGCTCTGGCCCCAAGTTTTTCTCTTGTATTTAAGTTCAGCGCTTAAACATATCTTTTTTGCCTATCTCTGTGTATCTCTACATTGTCCATTCTGATGAAATCCATGCTATCTCTTCAACATGTATGTCCTTTCTTTTTATGTCTTTCTATGTAAGTGTCATCCAAGAAAAATGATCATGCTCCAAATAAAGTCTCCAATTCATAAAAGGAACATAATCACATACGCATGAGAAAAGTTAAACTCTATCACAATATTTGTACAAGACCCTAAAAGAGCACTGTTATACTCAAGATACCTGGGAAACTTTTTAAGATGTTATAATTTATTGGCTTATATTACTACTAATAATGGTTTCTCATAGATATAATGACACCACTTCTACCACCAGAATATCCATAACCTTTTCTCATGAACTTCGAGCCCCCAACTCAGTTGTGTGGATTAGTTCCCCAATTATTCCTTTGGATCTTTGATACTACCTTTCTGTGTATCTTTACATCCCATCTATAAGTGAAATCATTCTGTACCCACCCCTTCATCGTGACTAACATATTTTTTTTTTTTTGGTTTTTCGGGCCACACCCGTTTGATGCTCAGGGATTACTCCTGGCTAAGCACTCAGAAATTGCCCCTGGCTTGGGGTGACCATGTGGGATGCCAGGGGATCGAACCGCAGTCCTTCCTTGGCTAGCACTTGCAAGGCAGACACACCTTACCTCTAGCGCCACCTCGCTGGTTCCATGACTAACATTTAATCTCTGAATCAACGATTCTAAAAGTATAGTTTTCCAACATTTAGAGGGGTCTCTGACAAACACTTTCTGGTATCCTCAGATTTGAAAATATTTTGATAACAAAAAATATTACTCAACTTTTCATTCTTTTGGAATTTGTCACGAAATAAGGAAAGCAATTCTGGGTGACAGCCATGTTTTAACATCTATTAAAACCATAGCAGGAGTTACTGAGTTCAAGTAAGATGGTCTAGGGCAGACAACTAAACATTAGTAGTTTTATTAAATACTGACTCTGAGTAGTTTTGCACATGATGAAATAGAAAGAATGCATAAATAAAGGAATTCTGCTCATTTGAAATAGGATAGTACTGTTGGGGAAAGTTTTGTGTGATTGATTTGTGCAGTAAGCTGGTTGCATTTTTTTTCATAGAAAATAAACATTTTCATGGAAAAATGTTGTCAAAATATGTCAAAATATGACAATATTCGTGGACATTTCCTGCCTTATTTAGTGGGAAACCTCTTCAGCAATAAAATATTCGACCTGATTATGCTCAGGTAATGTGGTGCTATAGGGGCCTGCTTTGCCAGGGTCTTAGGGGTACACTCAGCAGTGTTTGGGGACCCATGTGATATTGAGGGTCAAATTCTAGATCTTGCATACAGGCAAGTACTATGCTCTACTACCCAGTCTATTTACCAATACCTTAATAGATATTCTCAAATAAATTAATAAAATCTGATTCTTCAAATAAAATGCATTATTATTCATTATGCAATTTAAATTTTTGCATAGAACTGAGTTTTGGAAAACAAATTTTCTACTATGAGTCTGACAGAACTCCAACAGTTAAATAATTTTTGATGAAATTAAAGATCACAGTAATTAATGGTATTACTAATATGTTTAAGTATTTGAAATATCTTAAGTCAATGAACTAATATTTTCCAAATGACCCAATACTTATTGTTGCAAAATCACCCCTGGGTAGTAAAACCCATCAAACTGTGAGGCAGATCAAAGGATTTGAATGAAACAGATATGATTTCATACTTCAAGTTATAACCAACTTTGACAAACTACCACTTTTTTGGAAGATGCTTCAAAGAAAATATCTAAATTATCTGAAAAATTATCTATAAAATAGTTCCCTCTTTACCAATTAAGTATCTTCATGAGGTTGGATTATCTCCATATATTTCAATAAGAATTGCATAACCCAACAGATTGAATGAAGAAAGAAATATAAGTCAGCTACCCTCATTTAGTTGATATTAAAGACATCTGCAAAATGTAAAGAGTTGTGACACTTTCCATGGCATGAAAACATAGTTTGTATGATGAAAGTTATTCACATTAGCAGGTAATTAAACTAGTATTGGATTTCTGTATATGATTCGATAAGCATATGTATATGTATTTAATTTCCATTCCAAGTTTTAACATGCTAAGTATCAATAAATTTTAATAGCTTATATGTGTGTAAATGGATCCTGAAACCAGAGGCTTGAAAAGTGGCAGCAGTATGTAGGTTCTGGAATTTCTGTTTCAACCACAGTCTTCCTGAATATTCTCACCCAATGCTCCGGTGTTAAACACCATCTTTATTCTGATAACTCACAAATTCTACTCTTAAACTGTGACTTTACTCCTCTGGAACTCCAAGAACTCCACTTGGTCCTCTAACGTGTTATCTAAAATCAGTGTTGTCTAAAATTGAACTCACTAACTCTTAGCGTTTGTCTCTCAACCTGTTCTTTCCCTGTCTTCCCTGCACAAAATCTGAGAACTTCAGTCTACTAATCCCTCTGACAAAAATCTGAGCTGCATCCTGTCTTCTCCTGGCTGAGCCGTGAGCCCAGTTCAGTCAGCCCTGTGTCTCCCTTCAAATTATAGGCCAAATCTGACTGGTTCTCTGCAGTTCCTGTCCTTGTCAGACAGAGCATTCTTGCTTGCCTCCACTCTTTCATCATCTCCTACCTGGATTATCTCAAGTCACTTTTAAACTGATCTCTTTCCACACACTTTTATTCCAACAGTTGAGAACAGGTTGGGTTATATTTCAACAGCAACTCATTGCCACTGGTTTGAGTTTTATATTGTTGATATGATTTTATGATATATCATACTATAATATATAGTAGATGACATTATGTTTTACTATGTGATGTCTTATTTTATTTCGTGTTATATCATGCTGTAGATAATATGTATTTACAAATTATTCATATTATACACATAATTAATACATAATATGTAGGTTTTAGTGAGAAGAAGCACAATTGTTACAGTCTTCCTTTTCCAACACAATAATTCGAGTATTCTCGTTAAGGTCTCTTTATTCAGTAGTAGGTACTTTCTTAAAAGTTTCTAATATCCATTAAAAAGGGAAAAGTAAGTTTCACAGCTGTCATTAACTCTTCTGCAGACAAGTGACAGGCAAGGCTTTTATTCACAGATTAGCAGCTCTGTGATGTCAACAGCTGGAGAGAGCCATCCATGCTAAAGCCCGAAGAGTAAAAATATTGGTGTTTATTGAATAGCCTGAGAGAAGTTTCCATTTTATTTTATTTTATAATTTAAGACAGTAAACTGTATTTTGTTTTTCAAATACTTCAAATATTGAAAATATTTCACTGTCGTAATTTCATATCATTTTTAGTTGGATCACCATGAGATACACAGTTTTAAAGTTGTTCACGATTGAGTGATTTTAGTCTTGCACTATCCAACAACCCTCCCTCCATCAGTGAACATTTCCTGAAGTTCCATTTTAAACTCAAGAAAATAGAGATAAATTGTTTTTTGACCATAAGCAAGTAGTCTTCAAATGTTTTAAAATATCTTCCCTTAAATCAGTCCAATATCAACTATTCATTTTCCTAAGCAGGGTCCTGTCTTTTGGATGCATAAACAATCCTAAGATTGAGTAGATTCCAAAAAATGTGTCTAGTGCTACATAAAGGTGGCTAAAGGCACTGAAGAAAAATGAGCAGTGTCTTTTTTTTTTATTTCGGAAATTATGGTTAAAGATTTTCATTCATGTGGTGGTAATTACATAATACCTCAATATCCCACATAATGCATACTTATTTAATCTCATGCTTCTTAGATAACAAATATTTCTATGCAGCTTGATTTGAGGAGGCATCTTATGAATTTCACCCATTGTGCGTGATCTTTGGTGAGTATATCCACTGTGTTACCTTCCATTTTAGAACCTGTGTAGAGCCTTGTGAAATAGTTCTACATTTCCCCCATAGACACTCTCTGCTTATTCCTAATCCCTAGGCTGTTACTATGTTCTGGCTCCATAATATTGCTTTTTCTAGGAAGTGAGAATTCTTGGCATTTCCTATGCATAGAAAAACAAAATAATGGATTTTGAGATCTCAAAGGAACAGTAGAATAGCAGTCCTTGGTGTCAACTAAGGGTGAAATAAAGAGAAACAGACTGCTAGAATAGAATTTTAGGTCAGAAAAGGATATAATTTTAGTTCAATGTAAAAGATCTAACCTCTTAAAGAATATCTACTTATATTTCCAAAAAGGTTTCAAAATAAGCATGTCCAGAATCGAAGTTATCTTCACATAACAAAAAGCAAACAACTCCTTCCAATTTTCTCTGAATGGTTCTCTAATGACTAGGGGCAATAGTGTGGTACACAAGTGCTGTGTTACATACTCAGTTGCGGTGCTTGTACACTTGGTTATGGTGCAATGATGATGGAACACTATTTTTTGTTATGGTTTTGGGCATCCCGAATGGCAGTGGCATCAAGATCATGCAAACTCACAGTCTCATGCCTGAAAGGTAGGTGTTTATGCCACTGAGCTAGCCCCTGAGTATTATCTTCAACTTTTTACACATATTGTCTAATATCCAAAATTATAATTGTATGGCAATTTGGGAACAAGAAATCTTCTTGCCAAGTAAGAAAATCATCTATCAAGAAATCCATTGGTGCTGCTCCCACAAATCTTTGCATGATTCATTTCCAAAAACAAAAATCAAAGTATATGAAGTAAAATATAGGCATCTTTGATTAGATTATATTCCATATTATGCTGATAACAGTTCTGTAAACAATTCTTTCAGAATAAAGAAATCTTTAGGGGCCGGGCAGTGGCGCTAGAGGTAAGGTGCCTGCCTTGCCTGCGCTAGCCTTGGATGGACCGCGGTTCGATCCCCCTGCATCCCATATGGTCCCCCAAGCCAGGAGCAACTTCTGAGCGCATAGCCAGGAGTAACCCCTGAGCGTTACCGGGTGTGGCCCAAAAAACCAAAAAAAAAAAAAAAAAAGAAATCTTTAAATTTCAGTTAACTTAAAGGAGGGCTGTTTGTTACTACTCTCCATTCTTAAAAATGTTTTCTTATAGGGCCCGGAGAGATAGCACAGCGGTGTTTGCCTTGCAAGCAGCCCATCCAGGACCAAAGGTAGTTGGTTCGAATCCCGGTGTCCCATATGGTCCCCCGTGCCTGCCAGGAGCTATTTCTGAGCAGACAGCCAGGAGTAACTCCTGAGCACAGCCGGGTGTGACCCAAAAACCAAAAAAAAAAAAAAATGTTTTCTTATATTATAAATGCAGGGAATATAATATATTCCTGCAGGTGAATAATCATCTCATAAATACAAAACTAGATATCCACAGAGGTGCCAATTCTTCATCATTTGACAATATACTTTAGAGAATATAGAATCAGTGAGATATAGAAAAGGAAATTGTGCAAAGCTCTTTAAAAGGAAGTTACAATTAAACTTAGGATGGTTAACAATTATGGATATTTGTAAAATAAACTTTCATAAAATGAGAAAAAGAAGCAGGTTCAAATCTTGGGGGTGGGGTGGGGAAAGATAGTCACTGGATGATTATTTCCATTATCATTCACTTAGCATCTTATTTTAGTGAAATTTTCCTCATGATTCCCTCATTTTTTTTCTTAGAGGAAATGAGACATTTTAGAAGAGTTTATACTTTTCTATCAGAACGCCAAATAACCAGTGAATAGCAGCTGTCTCCATCAAATAACACAAATAACAGCAGTCACAGAGTTCGTGTCTACACAGTCACCACAGTGGAATAGTGAATGAAGACATTCAACCACGAGCAAAGAGTCCTCTTTCTGAATGCTGAGACATTCTTGGTGAGCTAGTGCCAAGACAAATGCACGCAGAACTATAGTCTGGAAATACTTAAACATATTATTTGAATTCTCAGAAGTATCATTTTTACTTAAGTAAACATTGGCATGCAAAGCCAATAGCCTGAGTAATCCGGTCTTGAAGTGTAACTTTATTTGTTATGGGGATTTGCTCGGGGAAGAGAAGGGGAAAGAAATAAGCCCAACCCTTCTTCTTCTAGTGCAGAGGGAAAATAGTTGTTTCTGCAACACTGGAGACATTATTTGAGGCCATGTAAGTGACACTGCCTCAAGCTACTTGAACATTTCACAACCAAAAATTGATTTAATTGTTTTTAGGAAAATGTTTCATTGGAACAGGCACCCAGTATGATGACTTTCTGTCTCTTAGCAGAGGGCTACTAAGCTCCGCTAAGGAGAAGCCCAGGTTTCCAACCAAGGGTCAGGCCAAAGCCCCAAACAAACCAGTTTCTTCCTGGATTTCTGTGACCAATTCCCTTTCTTGAAGGATAAGGAGTTGCTAAGCAATTTAGAATTCAAGTATCATCAACTTGGAAGCCTTAATTGAAGACATTTACTAGCCCATTGTAATGGTAAGTGAGATTGGGGGTGAATGTTTCTATCTTTAAGCACTGGGATTTATAATACAATACTGTTGTTCTAGTCAAGTTTCCTGACCCAACTTTTCAACACCACATCCTCCATTGGAGTGTTCTTTTCTCTCCATTACTTTTGTTCCAGTTCCTCAAACCTCATCCTCTTCCTACCCTCCTTGGTAAACTCAATTTTACAGCCTAGTTCTCATATATTGCCTTTAGGGATGTGCTATTCCCTTATTTTGCCTCTCTACAACCCACATTGAGAGAGATCATTCTGTATTTGTCCCTCTCCTGCTGATTAACTAAAGAAGCTAGTTCCATTCATTTTGCAACCAATTCCACAAATGTGTGTTTTCTTATAGCACAGGAGTGTCCCATTGTGTAGACACATCACTTTATTCAATTAAAATGGATATCTCTTCTGAGTGAAGAGGACTTTATTCAATCATCTGTGTTTTGGACACTGGGGTTGGTTCCGGATTGTGACTGTTGTGAAAAGTGCCATAATGAACACATGAACACAGATGTTTTTCCAGAATAAAGTTTTTAGGTGCGTGGGGTAGATTCCAAGAAGTGGACTTTCTGGGTCATATGAAAGTTTAGTTCTGAATTTTCTGAGAAGTGTCTATGATGTAATAAAACTCAAGAGATCAGTGGTACAGAATGTCTATGTAGGAAGCACTCCTGCCCTATGCCTTCAGCCTGCTTTGGTGGTCTCTGTCTTTGTCCCTGCTTATGGAACTGGCAGTATATATCTTTCAGTGACTCACACTTCCAGGTCCCCAGTATCATGCCATTACACATCTGGATGAAAATAATGGGACGTGAGCATTTTGCTTTCTGTTATAGATAGGCTAGAAAACAATATTTGCTTATTTGTTTTTAATAAGTCATGTTCTTTGAACATTATGTCAAATTCTGTTTGCTGGAAATAACTCACTTTGAAATAGTCATTCTCAATTTTGCTACCTAAATATTTTTCCAACTGTAATAACTCATAACAACTACTTTGTTGCTCTATGTCTCTTGGTTTCTCCTCATCTCCCTAACCTTTAAATATCTCCTCTTCCATCATTGGACCACTTCTCTTTTCTATCTGTAGTTTCATCTACATATCTTTTCTAGATTCATAGTTTTTGGTACTTTCTCTGTGATGGAAAATCTTAAAGTTGTCTTCCAGCTAAAACTATCAATAACAATTGATATCAATACAACTATCAATTCAACCACAGGCATTATTGGATTATTTTATTAGCCATTTTCTTTCTAAGGTTCTGAGAAATGGTATAGCAGGTAGGGTACCTACTTTCACAGAACTGAACCAAGTGATCTTCAGCACACTGTATCATATCCCCGAATCCTGCCAAGAGCAATTTCTAAGAGTTGAGACAAAAGTATGCCCTGAACACTGCTGGAGTGACCCAAAAACAAACAAAAACAATCAAGAAAGAATTATCTAGGGGTAGGGTCCCCTTGTATTTATGCCAAGGCTATTCCTTTCCATGTCATCCATATTTTGGTGGGCCTATGCAAACAATAATTGCCACTCTAACACCATTTTTACTTTGCTCCTTTGACTCTAAACCTTAAATAAAAAAAAAACCTACTTAAACTTTTGAGGTTAACATAAACTAATATGCATATGCATGGAAATGTAAAAAATACTATGCCTTCAATGTTTCAGGAGTTACACAAATATCATGGCTTTAAATTGCTTTGTGTAACACTAAGAAATGTTATAATGTATATCTGGAGACTTGAGGGACAAAGTAATTGCACATGGATCTGTTTTATTTCTTCTTAATGTTCCTTGACTTTATGTTCAAAATTAAGGTGTCAGCAAGGGGATTTCTTCTGAGAACTCTGTTTATTGGTGATTGTCCTTCCATAGTAACTTTACCTTGTCCTCTTTCTTTGCATCATTGTTCTCATAATTAAAATAAATAAATAAAATTTAAAAGAAAGAATTAAAATAAATAAATAATTTAAAAGAAAGAAAAAATTATCTTTAAAAGAAACACCAAATAGTATTAAACAACCTGGTTATAGGTCAGACTGAACTTTTAAGCCAAATAAACTACCTATTTCATACCTTATTTCATAATATATTTATATCAATACATGAAAAATCCATATTCTAGTATTGAAACTACTGATCTAGAAAAGGTTTTTTTTTTTTTTAATTAAAGAAGTAAGCAAATACAAAATACCTTGTTCTTGGTGAAGCAAAACTGACTTCTGGTAATGAGCATGTTCTAAACTGCTCACACATGATCTTGTACTACTTGGCTACGCCTTGTCTAAAATTGACATAAAGTTTACTCATTAGTCTTTACCTTGCAAAACTTTTCATTAGTCAATTAATAAGTTCTGGAATTTTTATATGATCCATTACTCCTTAAAGATCTTTTGAAGTTGCTTTGAAGATCTATTTTAAAATTAAAAAAAAATGACTTGGTAATATTTTATGAAACAAATGTTAAATTTGTTAAAAAGTAAACCATGTTTTATTACTTGGGATTTTAATCTAGTGTGACTTACTTGGTAAGCTAAGTTCTATTCCAATGAATCTTAGTGACTTAATGTAACCAACAATTATTTTTATGCACACAAATTCTAATGCTTATATTTATGGCCAGGCACTTCTTCCAGAGCTGGTTCTCTGTGAGATAATGTGAGAACTCTGAATCTTCTGTCCAGTATCTTTTCTGTGTCCTTCAGATTTAAAATTTTCTCTGATACTCCTTGCCCTGGAGAAAGCAAGCTGATTCTACATGCAGATTTTGAAAAGTCAGACTCAAATCTCTGGCAGTACTTTCACAGTCCAGATTTGCTTGGGCCTAGAACAGTGACTGCTACATATGCAACATATTCTCTGTCCTAGAAACAAACTATGGAAGAGTGACATGCATTTATCATGGGTTCTGACAGAAATGTCATCCTAAGAAATTTCTTCCACTTTGATAATGAAATAGCAGCTCTTTGATAGAAAAAATAAATTTCAAAACTAGTCACGCTTTTGCCAACATGTTCCATTTTGACCCTTCATTCAAAGGTTCTCCCTAAAGTAGATTGAAAAAATATTTACCATTTTTCACATGTTTGAGTTTAAGTGTGTTGTAATTCAATTTCTCCAGGGCTTTGCTTTAATAGAAAGGATTGTGTCCTTCTGTCTTTCTGAATGTGTACTCCTCAGAGCTGGGTTTCTAGGAAGCTGGAAGGGGTCTCTTGCATTTATTTTAACCTTCAGTTCATCAACTACTTGTTACCACAGAGATTTTCCTCAAGATCCCACTCTCTTCTGCATTGCATGCAACTGTTTTCTTGTGTTCTGAATCTAGAAAATCTTTTCAGTGGTTCTTATTATCTCTTTGTATAACATCGTTCTAGTTTTAAATAGTATCTACCTTGGGTAAATACAAAAACACACACATATATAGACAGTCTGTGTGTGTGTGTGTGTGTGTGTGTTTGTGTGTGTGTTTGCTTTTGTTGGCCATTGTCTATTCTCTGGCCTTATTTCTTTACCTTTCACATACAGATGAGATTATCTTACCATTGTCTTTATCCTTATGAGTCCTGTCTCTTAGCATGATGCTCAACAGTTTCATCTAAGTCATAGAAAATATTCCCTTTCTTAGAGCTGATTGGCGTTCCAATGTATATTTAGACTATCATTTCATATCCCCTCATAGATTATTGATCAGTTAGACTGCTTCCCTGATTATTATCCTCATGTTAAAATGAACATAGGTGTGCACGTAGCTTTCCACCATTTAGTGTTTTTCTTTTTTCTCTTCCTTTCTTCCTTCCTTTCTTTTTTTCTCTTTCTTTCTTTCTTTCTTTCTTTCTTTCTTTCTTTCTTTCTTTCTCTTTCTTTTTCTTTCTTTCTTTTTTCTTTCTTTCTCTCTTTCTTTCTCTGTCTCTTCCTTTCTTTCTGTCTCTCTCTTTCTCTCTCTTTCTTTCTTTCTCTTTCTTTCTTCCTCTCTCTTTCTCCCTTCCTTCCTTCCTTCCTTTCTTTTTTCTTTCTTTCTTTCTTTCTTTCTTTCTTTCTTTCTTTCTTTCTTTCTTCTTTCTTTCTTTCTTTCTTTCTTTCTTTCTTTCTTTCTTTCTTTCTTTCTTTCTTTCTTTCTTTCTTTCTTTCTTTCTTTCTTTCTTTCTTTCTTTCTTTCTTTCTTTCTTTCTTTCTTTCTTTCTTTCTTTCTTTCTTTCTTTCTTTCTTTGTAAATTAATGGTTCTGTGGTCTGAAGATGAACAGTAAGAACAGGAACTTCTGGGTTATCTAGAAGCTCTCTTTTATAGCTTTTAAGAAGACTCCATACTGTCTTTTACTGAGGCTGAACCAGGCGACATTCCCAACAACCATAAATGAGGGTGCTCCCCCACCACGTCTCTGCCAAGATTGACTGTTCCTACTCATTTTTGATGTGTGCCAATACCACAAGTACAGGTGAGAGCATTGGTCATTTTACTTGGATTTCTCTAACACTCAAATGACACTGGTTACAACTATATTATATATGGACATAAATATGTTTACATATTTACTATAGATGTGCATACATGTGAGGCTGAGGATGGTTGCATATTAATGGTTGTTTTTAAAACAAAGATATTACTCAGAAGAGGATCAGCTTTTATAATTCTGCATTCTTTTGTTTTCCCAGGTGTTAGCAATCGCTCCCGGCTTACCTGGTTCTGTGTTTACTCCATCCCTTAGATCATTAATAATGACAGTAAATAAAGCCCAACCTAGGAAACTTGTTCTTTTAATCTGACAGCGACTCAAGAAACAGTCACACCTCAAAATGAAGAAATACCTGCAGTCAGAACTCTGTATTTCCCATCTCATAACTGAGCTCTTTAGCAACAAAACGTATTTGGATTGAAATGCTTGGGAGGATCCCTGGCAGAGCAGGCTGAGTCCGCACCCCCATGGCCTTGGGCCCTGTCTCACACCTTTTGCATCTGTCGCTTTCCTGGCACCAATGTCCTCCCAGAATGGGCCCTTAGAGGCTCTCTGTGACTGGGGGAGTTTAGTATAGTCCAATTGACAGCTCCTTTTTGCTTCAAAACTTAGCACAAGACATGTCTGTTAGGTATAACAGACCAATAACAATTATTAGAAGCAAACTACTGGAATGACGGTTATCAACAATATATGTATTACACTCAGTTTATTTTTTGGTGAATGAAATTACAAATACTTCTTTTCTTTTACAAATATAGAATGTACTTATCCAAGTAAAGGTAGTCTGATAATATGTCTCATATATTTAATTTTGGAAGTAGAGCTCTCAATCATTGCTTGCTAAGCCCTGCCAGTGGGACCATCAGTTCAATCTTTGAATCCTGGGGAACGGAAAGGCAGGCCCAGAGGTGCTCAGGGCAATGTCCAGTGGTACTTTTGAGATGAATGGTCCCATGTACAAGCTTAAGTCCTTTTAACAACCAACTATGTATCCATTATTATTTATATATCCATTCATTCATCCAATCCTTTTTCCTGTGTTTCAGTATAACTTCATATTTATTTCTTGGAAGCAAGCTTATTTTTTGTTGTTGCCCTAAATTTATTTAGACATTAAAGATGTATTTTTGGGGGATAGGAAAAGGCTACCTCTCTTTTTTTAAATATCATTTTTCTGCCCCCCCTTTAATAATACTATTTTTAAGCACCTTGGTTACAAACATATTTCTAGTTGGGTTTCAGCCATAAAAAAGTACAAAACACACACACACACAGCTGGAGCGGTGGCACAGTGGTGGAGCAGCGGTAGGGCATTTATCTTGCATGCAGCTGACTTAGGTCGGACCGCGTTTAGATCTTCCAGAGTCCCATATGGTTCCCCAAGCCAGGAGCGATTTCTGAGTTCATAGCCAGGGGTAAACCCTGGAGCATTACCCAGTGTGGCCCAACCCCCCCAAAAAAGTGCACCAACCTTCACCAATGCAAGCTTCCTGCTACCAATATGCACCCCCATTTCTCTCCTCCCCCAACTCTTCCTGCCTTTGAAATAGGTATTCTATTTCTCTCACTCACTACCATTTCTATGATAGCTGTTAGTGTAGTTATTTCTCTAACTGCACTCACTATTCTGAGGTAAGCTTCATATCATGACCTGGTCCTTTTAAACCTCATTTCTATTGTCTCTGAATGTTAATCCCATACTGTCTTTTATTTTTCTTAGATCCCAAAGATGAGTAAGATCATCATTCTATGTCTATCTATCACTCTCATTTCATTCAGCATAATAGTTTCTATGTCCATTCATGTATAAAAAAATTTCATGACTTCTTTTTTTCTGACAGCTACATAGTATTGTATTGTGTATATATACCTGTTTCTTTAGCTACTCATCTGGTTTCAGGCATCTGGGCTGTTTCCAGATTCTGGCTATTGTAAATAATGCTGCAGTGAACATAAGCATGCAGAGGGCATTTTTGTAGTGTGTGTGGTTGTGTGTGTGTGTGTGTGTGTGTGTGTGTGTGTGTGTGTGTGTGTGTATTCCTAGGGTATATCCCTAGAAGTGGTATTGCTGGGTCATATGGGAGCTCAATTTCCATTTTTGAGGAATTTTCATATTGTTTTCCATAAAGACTGGACTAGACAGCATTCCCACCAGCAGTGAATAAGAGTTCCTTTCTCCCCATATTCCTGTCAACACTGATTGTTCTTGTTCTTTGTGATGTGTGCTAGTCTCTGTGGTGTAAGATAGTACCTCATTGTTGTTTTAATTTGCATCTCCTTTATGATTAGTGATGTGGAGCATTTTTTCATGTGCCTTTTGGCCATTTGTATTTCTGCTTTGAGGAAGTGTCTGTTCATTTCTTCTCCCCATGTTGATGCAGTTAAATACTTTTTTCTTGTTAAGTTCAGTCAGTATCTTGTATATCTTAGATATCAGTCTCTTATCTGATGGATATTGATTGAATAGTTTCTCCCATTCTGTGGGTGGCCTTTGTATCCTAGTCATTGTTTTCTTTGAGGTACAAAAGCACCTCAGCTTAATATAATCTCATTTGTTTATCTGCATCCAATTGTTTATATAGTGGTGTTTCTCCCTTGAAGATACCTTTAGTATCAATGTCATGGAATGTTTTACCTACTTGTTCTTTTATATACCTATGGTTCTCTGTCTGATATCAGGATCTTTAACCAATTTGGATGTGGCCTTTGTGTATGGTGTTAGACAGAGGTCCAAGATTGCTTTTTTGCATGAGGCTGACAAGTTGTCCCAATACTTTTTAAGAGGTTTTTCTTTCCCATTTTATGTTTTTTAGCCCTTTATTGAAGATTAATTGAATATTCAAGTCTATTCCATTGATCTGAGGTTCTATCTTTATCCAATACCATACTGTTTTAATGACTATTCCTTTGTAATACAATTTGAAGTTGCAGAAAGTGATGCCTCCCATCTTCTTTATCTTAAGTGTTGGTTTAGTTATTCATAGGTATAATTATTATGATTGAATTTCAGGAGTATTTGATTTATTTCTTTAAAGAATACCATGGGTAACCTGGGTATATTAAGAATTATTGCATTCAGGGCCTGAAGAGATAGCACAGCTGCGTTTGCCTTGCGAGCAGTCGATTCAGGACCAAAGTTGGTTGGTTCGAATCCCGGTGTCCCATATGGTCCCCCGTGCCTGCCAGGAGCTATTTCTGAGCAGACAGCCAGGAGTAACCTCTGAGCATGGCCGGGTGTGGGCCAAAAAAAAAAAAATTATTGCATTCAATCTGTACAATGATTTGGTGAGTATTCGCATTTTAATGATGTTAATCCTCTCAATCCATGAACAGGGTATGTGCCTCCATGTCCTTTATTTCTTGAAGCAATATTTTGTAGTTTTCTTTGTATAGGTCCTACACCTCTTTAGTTAAGTTGACTCCAAAGTATTTGAATTTCTGTGCACTATTGTGAATGGGATTATATTTTTAGTGTCTATTTCTTCACATCTTGACCCATAAAACATACCTCCATAAAATCAAGAGTATGGAAATTGTATAAACTACCCTCTCAGATCACAATGCACTGAAATTAGAAGTGAAGTACAAAGAGTCAAGAGAAAAAAACTTAACACCTAGAAATTAAACAGCTCACTACTGAACAATCACTAGCACAGAGAGAAACCAAAGAGAAAATCATAGAATCCTGGAAGTAAATGTGAATGAAGACACAAATTTATCAGAATTTGTGGGACACAGAAAAAGCTGAACTAAGGAAAAATTATAGCTTCTCAAGCATACTTCAGGAAGGAAGAAGGAGCCTACATAAATAACTTTTGTTTCTTGATTTTTGGTGTTTGTGCCACACTCAGTGTCATTCAGGGGTTACTCTTTGCTATGGGCTCAGAAATTGCTCTGGCTCAGGGGACCATATGGGATGTCGGGGATCGAACCCAGGTTAGTCCTGGGCAGCTGCATGCCAGGCAAATGCCCTAGTGCTGTGCTATTGCTTTAGCCTCCTACATAAATAACTTATTAACAAAGCTTATAAAATTAGAAAACGCTCAACAAAATGAATCAAAAATAGGTCAGCAGAAGAAAATAATAAAGCCTAGAGCAGAAAATAATAAAGTGGAAATCCAAAAACTAATACTATCAATGAAAGCAAAAATTGGTTCTTTGAGAAAAAAAAAACAAGATCAATAAACCACTAGCAAAATTCACAAAGAAAGGTAAATGAACTTAATAAACTAGATTAGAAATATAAAGGAGGAGATCATTAGAGATACTACAGAGATTCAAAAGATAACTAGTGACTACTTTGAGAAACACTATGCCACAAAACAAGAGAACCTGGAAGAAATGGATAAATTATTGGACTTTTATAATCTTTCATGATTTAACCAGGATGGTCTTGCATGTCTAAACAGATCCATCACTATTGAAGAAATTAAAATGATCTTAAA
Organism: Suncus etruscus; assembly: GCF_024139225.1. Lineage (NCBI taxonomy): Eukaryota > Metazoa > Chordata > Mammalia > Eulipotyphla > Soricidae > Suncus > Suncus etruscus. The sequence continues at coordinate 18,012,679 of NC_064854.1, read as the reverse complement.
TTAAAAATCTTCTCTCAAACAAAATCCTATATCCAGATGATTCACAAATGAATTTTTGTAGCCTTTCAAGAGAAGCTATTACAATACTTTTTAGGCACTTCCAGGAAATTGAAGAAACAGAATACTCTCAAATATTTTTTCAGAAGCTAACATCACATTGATACCAAATGCAGAGATGCTGCACAAAAAGAAAAAACTATCTAGACTAATATCCCTGATGAACACAGATGAAAGCAAGCTTTTATTTATTTATTTATTTATTTATTTATTCATTTATTTATGTTTTGTTTGGGAGCCATACCCGGTGATGCTCAGGGCTTACTCCTGGCTATATGCTCAGAAATCACTCCTGGGCCAGAGAGATAGCATGGAGGTTGGGTGTTTGCCTTGCATACAGAAGGTCAGTGGTTCAAATTCCGGCATCCCCTGAGTCTGGTCCCCTGAGCCTGCCAGGAACAATTTCTGAGCATAGAGCCAGGAGAAACCCCTGAGTGCTGTTGGGTGTGACCCTGCCCCCCAAAAAAAGAAATCATTCCTGACTTGGGGACCATATGGGACACTGGGGATCGAAATGAGGTCCATCCTGGATTGGCCATGAGAAAGGCAAACGCCCTACCGCTGCACTATTGCTCTACCCCGAAAGCAAGCTTAAAATAAATCATATAATTTTATAAGAAGCCTTGATATGTAATAGAACAATTCTCCCTATTGCTTATATAAACCTTGACTATATTGATTCTTTACATTTCCATCTTCATTTTATAACTTGTTTATTGAAAAGCAAAAGAAAAAAATATTGGAATTTTAAATTACTTAATTAAAGCTGTATATTTATTTTGATAAGGGGTCAACTTTGAATATAACTTTCTCTGTACCTGCTGGTTCTAAGATATTTATAATTAAATTGTATTATTATATTGAAGATATTGGGTAGTGTTTTACTTATTTCTCTTTTATCACTTGAAAAGCATAGTAAAAAGTGTTTTTTTAACTCCTTAATGATAGATTATTATTTAACTTGTGCTTATTGTAAACTTTGTTTTGTTCTTAATTGTATTTGTTTAAGAAGACCAATATTTTGTAATTATTGGCCTTTTTTTTTTTGGTTTGCTACACCTTTCACATTATTTTCTTATTAGTTTAATTATCCATGGCCTACATTGGGGTGCCTCTTTAATATTCATTTACATATTAAGAATTTTCTCAACTAGCTGACATAATAGAGTGTATTAGAATTGTTAAACATGCTTACTTGGCAGAAGATACCATACCAAAATCAGTAGAGTTAGTTTGGGAATTAGAAAAACAAAACATTTTCAAAGCAAAGGATCTAAAGAATATTTAGCTACAAAGATCATTTATAGAGCAAATATAAGGATAATTTAATAAATATATGTATATGATTTCATAAGAAAACCCATGTGATAGAAAATAGAAAAGAAAGTTAAATTTACAATCAGATAAATAGGAATCAATGTTATGAATATTATTGACCAGATTATTGAGAAAAATAGAAAACACTGTAGAGCAGATGAGTAAAGATGAAGACTCATACATACTTAAACCGTGGGGATGGAAGTGATTGGGACATGTGAAAGTTAACCCTGGAAGATGAATACATTTGTATGTACTTATATATAGATAGATCCATATATGTTTACAGGGGGATTCAATATGATCAGAAAAAGATTAGACCATCAAGTCCTAAGTGTGGGAACCGGAAGTCTTATTTGGAAATGGGTATTTGGATATGTCTGGGTCACTTGGAGATGTTTGGAGACGGAAATTAGATGTTGACTCCTTAGAATAGGTCTTTAATCCCAAATCCTAGGGGTTTGTGGCCAACAGCAGCCCGTAGAGAGGTCACTGCCATGTGCAGAAGGAGGCAGAGACCCAACTATACCCACATGTGGATGAAAAGCCACATGAATGGCTGCTTGGTACATTGTCCCAGCCCCACTCTGTGACCTTGAAACTTCTCCAAGCCTCCAGTCCACAAAAGTGCCACTTCTGCTCACAGAAACTCCCTGGCAGGGACCAGAAAAAGATACTTCTATGAGGCAGATTGTGTTTTTGTGTGTGTCTTTGCTTCAACTTGCAGCCAGACAAAACAGTCTTGAGCAATGTTCTCCTTGGAAGTTTCAGGTCCAAGTAGAAAGAAACTTATTTCCCCTTTCTGGGCCCAGGCCCAAGCACAGCCTTCATCCTTTCATAATAAAGGATTCTACAAATGCGTATCCATTTATTTCTTCTAATAATAATTCTATGTCTAGAAGGTACTGAATTTCTGCTTACACATAATAAATGCTCAATAAATATTTATTAAAGTAAGTAATATGTCTTAAACTATACCAAGGGTAACAGACATGTCTTAACAATCTCTGGTATGTGGGTACATTCTTTGTGCATGCATAAGAAACAAAATGCCTATTTATAAGAAATATAAAGAAAGAGTAAAATAGTTTCCCTTTCACTAGACCCTATACAATAAGTGTCTGACTATCAGCTCCCCACACAGGGAGTATGACCTGCTCTGATGCTATCCACAGGGACTTCTGAGTGGATGAAAGAAAACTATGTTTTCCCCCCTTTCGGTGATTTTTGTCACGATTCCTCTAATTGGAATTTTCAATGGTTGTTAAAGAATCATTAAGAGCCATTCCTTCATCAATTAGAATCTTGCTGCCAGATTGTAAGACATTTCATCAACCCACTTGCTCATTTGTTCGACATTGTTCCCAGAGGTGAGATGAGATTACAGAGACTGTGGGCTAGTCGAGAGATTAATTTTACATTGCCCTACTTCTTTTTCTAGTGATTCAAATATAACGGTCATGATCTCAAATAGTTAATCTTTCGACATCAGCATTTTCAGAGAGCACTTCATGAAATTTTCACTACAATTGAAAATGCAATTAAAATGGATTATCTAAATCAAAGTCCATCTTTAATGACCGCATACTTTCTAGATCCTTATTTCATGATAGGACAGATAAAGTTCTTGCAATGGTAGGGCTAATGCCTTCATTATTCAAGCCAGAATCATACCAGACTCTTAGGTTCATCTCATTTTTTTGATCAGTTCTTTTCTGTAGCTTCACAATTGTACCAATTTAGTTCCAGAGAAGGTCTGCATATATCTCATAGAAGAAAAGTCAAATCATACTGAGTCTGTCTAATGAATCCGAGTTCTTTTATGTAAAAGGAATAAAGCCTCAGTGTTAAATTTGCCTTAGTTCTCCACCATATGATCAGCTAAAAGTTAAGAAAAGTTGAAAACTAGAAAGAATCCTGAATGAGTCCATTCACTAAACTAGCATTACCAAATCTCTACTTTTCAATATTTGCATTTTGAAATGTATTATTTCACCTGTCCATGTTGACTTCTCATTTTGTCTGTGGTGTTAATATTGGGTAGTGAAACGATAACTCAGGAAAATCACCACGGTCCTTTTCAGTATCACATATTTGTGATCTAAGTGCAGACAACTTTCCTCTGTTTATTCATTTAGAAAATGAGTATGAAAAAAAGTATATGGCTTGGGGCATGGTTGTAAAACAAGAAGCAACCTAAAGTAAGTTCTGGTTACATAGTAGGTATTTGATAAAAAAGTGATTATTTTTATTATATCATACAGATATTCTATGCTCCCACACAAACTTTACAACCATCAGGATAACATCTCTCAGCCTCAGAGTCTTTAAGTATTATACAATTAAAATGATCTTCATTATGGACACAGATTGAATATGTTGATATTTGTCTAATCTCGCACTACTTGCATGCATAATGGTGTTTACCTACTTTTATAGCGTATCTAACCTATATCTGATGTTAGATGTATGTAATCCTGCAATGTCTTCATGAAACACTTATGAGGCCTGACATTCAACTCTATATATACAATTAGTAAAAACAAGAAGAACCTCTATCTCCTGGCAACTTAAACACCAAACATTGATACACACCAAGTTGTTAAGAGATCAAAATAAGCCATCAGCAACTTTGTTCAATGTTATCATTACTTTGCATAAAACAGAAGCTTTTTGCAGGGCAAGAGGAATAATTTCTAGACCTACCTATGAGTGGAAACCCTGGAGACCACGACACAGAAAAGATGAAGTTAGCAAGATGGAAATTCTGAGCCATCCTGTTACACTGACGGCAGAAAGAGTAATAAACCTGTGGGTGGTATAGAACAAATAGAAGCTAAATGAAAGTGTTTGAATAAATAATGCCTAGGGATCAAGGGAAGACTGGTGCTGTGTGGTATGATACTGTGAAAATAGAGCAATTAAAGGTATTGGCATTGTGATGTCCAAGTAAGATGTAGAGAAGGACATTTGACAGTAAAGCTAACTGATGATTAGGATTCAGCAATGCTGAAATGATCCAATCTAAAAAGTAACCTCAATCTAGTCCCAGTGAATATCAGTGAATTATGGCTTCTTTTCTCTGGACAGAATAGTAAATATGTATCTTCTTCCTTATATTGTAGTTCTCTATAAGTAGCTCCAATTGAGTGAAGAAAGAGTTTATGGCTTCTTTGTTCCTTTTATTGGGAAATAAAAAATAAAGGATTGCCTGCCGATTGTTGCCTTCTGTCATATGATGAAATTTCAAAGTAACAAACAGCTCTTTGGAAACTTCTTTTATATTGGCATTTTAGTTTTCCTGATTAATGTGGAGATAAAATATTATAACAATCCAATAACCAAATGTATTCTAGAATGCCAAAAATCTTCAATCTTAGATTTTTTTTTAACATTCCAGAAACAATGTCCCTTAGCAAGGAAGATAAGCAAATAATTGACAAGAAGACACAAAACAACAGGACCTTTGAGTTTGAAAACAATATAAAACAATAAAATAAAAATAAAATGGCAACTTTTAGAATGTAGATGGTATTCACAAAGTATTACAGGGGGAACCCTTTGCTCCCTGTTGTTCGTGGGAATTACAAAAGTGAAATTACTATGAAAAACAGCATGAACGATCCTCCAAAAATTAAGAATCGCGCCGGAAGAGCCACTTATCTCCTGCTATGTATCTATTCCAACAATACTAAATAGTAACTTGGAGAGAGAGATGCTCATCCCTCTTTACATTACACCATCACTCATAATAGTTGGAAATTTTAGTCACAAAACAACAGAAAAGACGAGAGGCAGATAGGAAAAAAATACGCTCATCCATTCATCTGTCATTCTATTTCTAAGTCTTTTCATTTAAGCCATTGTGATTTACAAAGTTATTCATAGTTAATCCCACCACCACTTCAGTCTTCCTCCATAATGTCCCCAGAGTCATCCCAGACCATCGCCTCCCACCTCAGTCTGCTATCCCGACAGGCACCTTTTTAAATTTGTTGAAGTGTTGGAGTCTCATGACTTCATTATTTCACTGATCTATTTTAAAAGAATTCAATCTTGTGCCTTAAAATCACATAGAATCTAAAGAGCTGGTGTGTAAGGGGAGTTTTGAGGGGAGAAGACATGGACGATTTATCCCAATATCGCAACTTTCCTAGACAAAGACTGGCTTGGTTAGCTTGAGTAGAATATTGTCTCTTCATACAGTGCAAGTAGGAAGAAGCGACTAGGGGCTCTGCTTATTATAAGCTGTGAGCTCGCCAACATTTCAGCGTCAGTTTTCTTACATAGACACAAGAAAATCTATTCTCAGTCCTGTCTTTCCTCATTCAACTGAGACTTTTCATGGCCTTCTCAGCGACGCTCCATACATCACAGTACATGCTGGTATCAGCAGCTTTTCTTTTTCAAACACGGTGTCCCTGAGCTTGCAGAAGCAATACCGCATCTAGATCGAATCTAGAAAGAAAAACCTTTAATCCTCTTGTAGGGCTTCTCTGATAACAGAAACCTTTGTTTCAAAATTTCTCTATCTCCATGAAGACTTTTTTGTTTTTGTTTTAGGTACAGCTATGAAATATGAAGTCTGACACCTCATATCAGAGGGATCTTGGGCAGAGATAAAAACCACAAAGTTATCTCTGTGCCCAAATAAATGAGCTTGTGTGTGTGTGTGTGTGAGAGAGAGAGAGATACATGAATGATCACAACTATACATATCTCCTAATTCATGGGCTTCATGCAAAGCATCTGAATTTGGTACAACAGAGTAAAGGAAGCAATTTTGATTATTTTTGATTAAGCGTGGCACTTGTCTATAGTGCTATCATATTTTTGCAGCATCAGTTGGAAGACATCTAAACTTGTTCATACCTAATATGAGTCTGAATTCAACTTTAAGGCTTATGCTCTATAAAAATCAAAATAGTATATTGCCAAAGCAATAATGAATGTTTTCTTACATCCCAATCTTCAACTTAACGTAGTGATAGTACACAGATAAAAGTCAGAAATAATGTTGGGATTAACAGAGGGTTGGCCTCATCTTAAAACTGAGAGGAATACTCTATTTTCTATGTGCCTGATAATGATGTGTTAATTAAAATGCATTAATGCTTTCACATATATTAGAATGGGTTTTAATTACAAATGTTTTCTCAGCATAAATTTTTTTCTTACCATCATTTTTAAAAGCAAAATATGAAATGCTCCAAGATTATTTTCATATTGTATATAATGTACTGACATACATTTCCTGAAATGAAGAGTAAATAAACATGTCGTTTTCTCCAGTTGAATCCTATGTGTAATATGAGTAAATGAGTGCAAACAGAAACACTGTAAGACAATGGTTGTGCATTTAAGTGTACAGAGAAAAAAATGGAATATTGGGAAATAACTATTTATTACATATTACATATTTATATTTGTTATGTATTATATATTAGGTTCTAAATACAACTAAGTCTATCCTGACATTTAGATTTCCCCAGGTGGAAAAATAAGTCTTTGAAAGGTCCATTAAATGAGAATCCAATAAAACAAACAAAATTTATTTAGTCCTTGGCTAGTTTTATTTAATGTTTAACAATTTAGTTTGCTTTATAAAATGTATCTTTTTTTTCTTGGTTTTTGGGCCACACCCGGTGATGCTTAGGATCAGCATCACACCCGGTGATGCTCCTGGCTATGTGCTCAGAAATCACTCCTGGCTTGGGGACCATATGGGATGTGGGGGGATAGAACCACAGTCTGTCCTAGGTTAGGGTATGCAAGGCAAATGCCCTACCACTTGTGCCACTGCTCTGGCCCCATAAAATATATCTTGAGTCTAGATGTTTTTTATCTGTACTTACATCTAGGTGACTTACCAAGTTCCCTGGCTTCCAATACCATCAGAGTTTGTGAATATCTTAACTAATTCCCCCCCAATTCTACTCTGACAAATAGCAGGTACCTGTTAGCTTTTAACCTGAGATTCTCTAATGATCCTTTGTATTAAGTTTGGGAAGAAATGAGGGGAGGAATTGTAATCAACAAGTATAGACTATGCTCCTTAGAGGCAGTAGAGAGACAAAAAGGGACGAATAGCAGCAGAAAGAGGAAAAGAAAGGTTTTCAAAAGAAGTGGTTGTTTTTATTTTTTCAAATAAAAGTAATAGTAGTTTTTATATTATAATGAATGTTATCAAAACCCAAAATATGGAGGAAAAAAAAGAGAGTAAGCCATTGAGATTTTTCTTTAGAAAATGGTGGATGTAGGGGCCGGAGCAATGGTGCAGCATTAGGGCGTTTGCCTTGCATGCGGCTGACCTAGGACGGACCACGGTTCAATCTCCCGGAGTCCCATATGGTCCCTCAAGTCAGAAGTGATTTCTAGGGGCCGGGCGGTGGCGCTGGAGGTAAGGTGCCTGCCTTACCTGCGCTAGCCTAGGAGACGGACCGCGGTTCGATCCCCCGGCGTCCCATATGGTCCCCCAAGCCAGGAGCGACTTCTGAGCGCATAGCCAGGAGTAACCCCTGAGCGTTACCGGGTGTGGCCCAAAAACCAAAAAAAAAAAAAAAAAAAAAAAAAAAAAAAAAAAGAAGTGATTTCTAAACGCATAGCCAGGAATAATCCCTGAGTGTCACTGGGTGTGGCCCTAAAAATAATCCAAAACAAAATGAAAATTAAAAAGTAAAAGAAAAGAAAATGGGGAATGTATTGTAGAACCAAAAGGAAATTTTTTTTTGGTACTGAGAAACACAAATTGCTTCCCCAGTAATAGACAGAAATACAGAATCGTTGAATATAGATTTTCATTGATTATAGATATTTTCTATTGACAGTTTTCTGAAAATTTTCCCAGCCCCGTTTTCTGAAAATGTTATCAAAAATGTCGAAATCAAGGACATTAGCTAAAAGTGAGGGTGAAGGAGGAGGAGTAAGGAATTTGGGGACAAGAAGGAAAAAAATGACATGGGAGAATATGAGAATGATTAACGAGCAACTGGGAATAAAATCACTGAGACAGCATAAATGACTCTCTTGAGTTTAAATTCAAAAAGGTAAATTAAAAATGAGTCCAGAAAACATGATTGAATTCATTGCTGAACAACTACTAATTGTCAAAAAAAAAAAAAAAAAAGTCTGTTGAGTCAAATTCGACTTCACCTAGTTTCCCTTCTTCTGTTCTGTGCAGATACACAGAAAATGTTGAATCCACTCTTCTCATTTTAGCCCAGAAAGAAGCTGCAAGTTATTATGAGGGACTATTCCTTGCTGATTCTTTTAGAAACAACACTTACTTAGCCTTAAGACTTTACTTTCTCTTGACTGAGTCTTACTATTAAAGTATGTGGAGGGGTAGAATACTCTTCCTAGCTTCACAACCTTGTTAATATTATGCCAATATTATGTGCTCTTTCTCACCTGAAGCTACCAGAGATCACTATTTGAGCATACTAAATCCTAAATGTGCAAAATAGGAAATGGCTTTACAAATAATGACATAATTCTGTATCACTGTTGACTTGGGCTTGAAGAAGCTACTCTAACAAATTGAAATCATTCATACTTATGAGGAGCCAGTAGATGTCTTCAATATTCTACCAGTGTTTCAAAGGCTCAGTCCAGACCCCAGTTCAGCAGAATTTATAATTTCACTGCTCTGAAACTTAGTGTCCTTACTTCTATAACGACTGGAATTAGATATCCCCTTTATTTTCCTCAATTTTATGTTTCTGTCCTTTCTGTCTAGTCAATACTTGCTCCAAGATACACCAGGAAATTTCAAATAGAAAGGATGGTTTGTTTTTGTATCTTAGAGATGTAAAACTGCCTCTTCACTGCTAGCTTTGCTCTATCGAATATGACAGTTTGTAAAAATACTGGATGAACCTGAATCTCTCTTGAAGTGGCAAATATGAATAATTAGAAACTTTATCACATGTTGCTGAAAAACATGACTAAAGGTCTGCAGAAATTGTAGTTTTGTTCTCAAAAATTCTTTTGTAGCATCAGGCATCATCTATAAACCCAAAGAAAAGAAGATATTTATAAGTAAACTTTGATAGAAACTTCCAATAATTTTATATCATATTATATTGTTACTCTTCCAGGATGTATTTTTATAAGCCAATGATGCATATGATGAGACACCTGCCTTTTTTAAATTGCAAAATAAATTGGAAATACATGAAGGAATCACAACACATTGTACATAAAAAGAGGAAAGCTGTATCTGATGTGTAACAAAATATAGAAAAATTTTATCTTGTCATCCCATATAAAATGTCTCATCCTATAGGTCTGGTAAAGGCACAAGAATTTAGTTGAGAGGTAAATTAGGTGGAAGTTACAGCATCATTCAGATGCATGTACAAAAAGTTTAAATTTGGAATAAATCATTTTTTGAATTTTATGACATGGTTTTCCCTTGAAATTTCTTAAGCCTTTACAGGCTGTGAGTATTGATCTAAGTTATATCTGATCTATAGGATACATTGAATGAAACATAATGTTGGCATCGTTTTCAAGGGATGTTCATGTTTTCTAATATATAGGAGGTATGTTAAGATGACTTCATAAGTATTTTCAAATACACACAGAGTAATATATATGTGTATATAGGTACACATATAACATGACACAGTTTTAGGGGGAAATATTTGCATAGGATCACTAGGAATGAGGCAAAGGGTCTCAGTAATTTATTTCCTTTTTCTTTTCTCCAGGTTTTTTATTCTTCTGTATGATTTCAAAGTGGTACCTTGCTCAAAAAGAAAGTTCTCTAGCTTGGATTGAGCACATCCCAGTCCAAACTTAATCCTCTAATGGAGAAGGTGAGCGAAGATAAAATTTTATATGCTCATTGGATCATAAGCTCCTTACTAAAGTTTAAGACTCAGACACATTTAAATTACATTGGACACAGACTACAAGTGGAATAGCGATACTAGACCAGCTGGCTTTACACTAAAATCCTAAAGTTCAACATTAAGAATTATAAATCTTAAAAATATGGGCCAGGGAGATAGTACAGCAGGTAGGACATTGCCTTGCATGCAGCAGAATGGGGTTCAATCACCAGCATTTCATATGGTCCCCTAAGGACTGCTATGAGTAACTCCTGAATGCAGAGCTAGGGATAATCCCTGAATACCATCAGATATCCCTGAACACCACCACCCCAAAACAAACAAAAATACATTTTGCATGTATATATATGCATACGTTTTCATGTTCCTTGTCGTTCACTATTCCTTTTCCATTAGATGTTTCCATATGAATGAATGCTAATATTGTAGATGAAACAAGTGTATGTTATAAATATGTATTAATGTATGGATCTTATCTATGATATAAGCCCTGTCCTTCAATTTGCCAGTGTCTATCATATATCATTCTATCTTGCATGTTAATGTATATGCAATCCAAATTATAATATCTGATTTCCCTATTCCTTTGACCTACTTGTGTTATCTTTGATTTCAGAAAAGGAAAGTTTTAGAAGCACTACAGAATTGTTGAAAACAAGGACTTTGAAAAAAAAAAAAGATCTCTATTTTAAAACTCTTTTATCACAGGAGCATAATGGCTACCTGGTCATTGTCTACTTTATATATAGCTTCTTGCATGTCTTAAGATGTTTCAAGCAAAGTTTGGGCAAAATATGTAATGCCATCTTTCCCATCTATCTATACTGGTGAGGCATAAGTCCAAGGACCAAGCTTGTGGCCCACAGGATAGTTCTAAGAAATTCACTTTACAACATGTCCTTCACCATTCATCAACATCTGTAAAATAAAAGTTTAAAATGTTAAATTATATTGGATTGTTGTACGTTTCTCACCAAATAATCTATGTATGTCTCTTTAATCTTCCATCCAGTTCAAAACCTAGACAGCATATCCTTTCAAAATTAAAATTATATTATGAAACACCATTGCGTGAGAAATGCAGACTTCCTTGCACTTTTGAATGAATATGTGTGATCCACTGCAAAGCCAAGTGGCCTGTTCTGTTGTCACCAATCTCATCTCTCATCTCCTCCTTATCCTGTCATATTGACACACACACACACACACACACACACACACACACACACACACACACTGTCCAAGCAGTGCAGCCATGAGAGAGCTCCCAGACTGGTAATTTATTTAATACAACCTCCCACCCCTCTCTCACCAGATGAGCCATTGTTCAAGTTGAAGGGACATTAAAGGCAATGTGGAAACACATCAAAATTCATTGGGTACATGGAGAGGATATTTCACACAGTCCATCAACCGGTACTCTTCAAAAATAAAGTTGTGACAATTTCCTATTCTTTCTTTAATTTGAAATTTGGAAACTTTGGGTACCAAACTCAGAGGTGCTCAGAGATTAGTTCCGTCTATACATTTAAGAACCACTCCTTGTAGACTCCAGGGATGGCATGGGACACCTGCTGTTCTATTGCACCAGCCCCACCTATTTTTATTTAAAAAAAATTTTTTTTGCCTATATTGTCTTCAACATCTAAGAGACCCAAAACTATTTATACTACTTTTTCCTGGGTGCACTTATGCTTCCCCAGTAATCTGTTTTATTCTCTCCTGGATGTATTTTTGCTTGCCTGGGTTATATTCTAAAAGATCTTCACCATTTTTCCCAGAAGACTACCCCAACCTTGGGGTTATTTATTGTAGGGGACTGATTTCCCCTTTCTTCTTATTCAAGTTAAAATGACTTTCTTATAGGGATTCTAAGTATTTCAGGGTGAATGACCCAAATTAAATAAACAAACAAAAACAAAAAATTGGGAGCTGGAGCAATAGATCAGCAAAAGGGCTCTTGCCTTGCAAAGAACTGATCTGAGTTCAATCCCCAGCATCCCACATGGTCAGTGTTGCACAGTAAGGAGTGACTTCTGAGCATTATCAGATATAGTATAAAAACCAAAGTAAAAATTTTAAAAATTATCTTAATTCTCATCTTACTTTGACTAAATTGAATTTTTTAGAATTTATCTGTTTCACATAAGTTTTAAAATATATTAATATAGAATTTTTACACTTAATTTTTATTGTATACTTATGAAGAGAAAGACTTATAGCTCTCAAAACATTTTTGACTTATTATGTATTTATAATATTGTTAAATTTCAGTTTATCTTACATCACCTCTATGTATATGGATACCACCATCTCTACAATAATTTCTTTTTAAAAATATCTCTTTTGCATGTTGAATATAAAGATACACAGTAAGAGCACAGCAGTGGCCAAAGTAATCAGAACTGTAGATTTTGTAAGTAGGAAAAGTATAGTTAGCAGTATTATAAATAGTTGAAATTTAATAAAACTATCGAGACTTCATACTATCACTAAAATTACCTTTGATAGATCTTTTGCTCCACAACCAGAGTATGATAATAAAAGGGCAGTTTTCTATCACGTGTGTGTTTCTAAGGCCAGATTAAAGGCTCTTACACAAAAAAAACAGACTTTCCAGCACTTTAAGTGAGCTTAAGTCTGATCATAATTAATTATAGAATATACTGAACAGAACTTTACCACTTTCAGCTGGTAGTGAATAGAATCCACTGATCTATTTCTGGAGGAAAATTGGTCATCACACTAAAAACCTTTAATGGTAGACTGAGATAAGACTCAATAGGAATAAAACCTTAGAGGTATTTAAGATATTTCAGGAAGTATGCAAAATTAGTTAGTACACAGATTTGTATCATACTGCAGTCTGTCAGTACTTGATTTTTCTAAACTTCCCAGTTTTTAAATTCCCAAAGAACTGCAAAATAAATACATCAAATTTCTGTCATTAAATGCTGACCAGTTATAAACTTCCATTCTTCTGGTGTCAAATGTGCCATAAATCTTAGATCAAGGAATGTGCTGAGCCCATCCCTTATAATATTCTCCTAAACATTTGTTTTCCTATTTCAGTAACACTACCTTACTTACAGTTAAAACTTTACTTACAGTTAAAAGTAAGTATGGATAAAATTGCTCTCTAACCTGGGAATCGTGAGTCTCATGAGACATAATCCCATGGAACATATCTCCTCAGGATTAACTTGTGTTGCAGAGCACAGTCAGAGGAGAGCTTACAGAAATGGAGATCAGGCTCTGTGGGTTTCATCCCATCTCCACCTGATACCCTGAGCTTTTCTGAGTTGGGAATAGATTCTGACCACTTTTGGGTGAAGGGGTGGCCAAAAATTATTTTTGTTTAGTCATTGTGAGTTACAATACTGTTAGTGATAAGATTTCATGCATATGCATCTCCCAGAATGTCTTACCTTCAACTACTCCCTCCTTATCCAATCTCCCATTTTTTAGCAATTCTAAGACTATTCTGTCTTTAGCCATTTGTTATTCCTTTATAATGTTTTTAATATTACACAAATCAGAGAGATATGTGGGGTGTAAAGTGTTGTAATTTGTAAAAATATATATCTCCATATGTACATATATATGTCGACATATATTTCTATAGAAATTATAATGGATAAATAGATGAATGATAGAAATATAGATAGATAGATAGATAGATATATAGATAGATAGATAGATAGATAGATAGATAGATAGAAAAACCTGCAATAGGTGGTCAATTGACTTTGCAAAGGAAGAAATTCTGATATATTTTATAACGGGTGAACATGGAGAACATTATGCTAAGAGATATAAATGATTCACAGGAAGACAAACATAGCTTTATTGATTTCATTTGTATGAAGGATCAAAAACATTCAAACAGACAAGAAAATGATGGTTGCCATGATAGTTGCCAATAAACAAGCTTAAAGTTTTAATTACCCAAGGAGAGTAAGTTTTATAGGCCTGTCATATAGCATTGCCCAAAGTTGATACTACATTAAACACAGAATGTTGAGAAGGTAGTTAAATGTTATTTTTGCAACAATCACAAAATATAAAGATAGGGGCAGGAGCAGTGATGCAAGCACTAGGGCATTTGCCTTGCATGCGCTGACCTAGGACGGACTGTGGTTCGATCCCCCAACATCCCATATGGTGCCCCAAGTCAGGTGTGATTTTTGAACACATAGCCAGAGTAACTCCCCCCAAAATATAAAGATAATTCATAATCTTACTTGAACTAAAATATATCCCATATAGGATATTAAATGACAAATTACATGAAATAGGTTTGCCCACAGTGATGGTGAATTAGAAATGACATCATCTTAATTTTTCTCAACTTTTAAAATAGCACTTTTTAAATTAGTATTCACAAATATAAGAATTATTATGCAAAGAAAAAACATATCTAGTGGGTCAAATAAAAATTTTTGTATCAAACTTATTAGTCATAATTTGAAAACACTATGAGAAATGAAAACTCAACATTGCTTTATCATTGGAAAAATGTGTAGTTCTATTTGAGAAATACCTCAAATCAACACAGAAAGAATATAATATTGAACAGGAACTTGGTGTATTTTTTAATGCAAAGTAAACTGAATTTCTCACCTCACAAATAAACTCTTAGTTTAGAACTCCTAACATTAGATAATGTTCAAATGAGAAATAATTGTGAGTACTCATTTGAAAATAAAGACAGAATTTAAGCAGGTGGGATTTAATTAATCAAACTGGAACATAGCCAGACTCTTCAGCCAACATCCCTGCTATTTAATAGATAACATTATTCCTGCCCTACTAAACCCAATGTCAGAAACAGAGAACACTCTTTCTTCCCTTCCTCATTGGTAAATATCCAACACTAAATCCAAAATTAAGCACATTTCCTTTTTTGTCCTCTTTTCTGAAAAATATATTTAAACACCATGGTTTACAAGGTTCTTCATAATACAGTTGTGTGTTTTTTCATAGTTACAAAGTTGTTCATGATTGAATTTCAATCATACAGTGTCCAATACCCTTCACCAGTGCACATTTCCTATCACATATGTCCCCCCTCCCTGATTCTTTTTTCAGAAAATAGAAAGGGATAGCCATTTTCCTCTATAATGTGGTTACCATTAGATTTGTCAGTAATAACATTATTTTTAAAATTTCAAGTCATGCCATTTAGTGTTTAGTGCCAACTACAGAAGACAACTCTTACTTTGTCCAACTGGTTTTGGATTTTTGTCATCAAGCTCCAACCTAGTGTCTAAGGAACTGCCTCTCCTGAGGTCCTTTAAATATTGGGATTAAAGAAGAAAAAGTGATATACAAGTAAAGGAAGCACTGCAAAGGGATTGTTTCTCAAGTCATTTCAAGTGACTGGGAATCATCACTGGTAGGAAAATTGAGAAAGTGTGGGTCCGAGAAAGTGACTGGCAATAGTCTTTCCTCAGCAGAAAATTCTGTTCTAGCAGGAATATATAGACCCCAAACATTCACTGAGATGTGCTGCAGGTCTTTATGGGAAAAACACACAGCATATTAAAGTCTCAGTGTGGTTTCACATAAATTGGTCCAAGCAAACCTCGAATCAACCAAAGGACACTAGAAAGAAAGCAAATGTGATGTGTTTCTTCAACAACTTTTTCTACATTTAAGCAAACTGGACTGAGATTTTTGATAAATTTGTACAGTTTTTGTATGACTTACAATGTAGAAAAGCAGAACACAAATCCCTTCATGAGTAAGCAGTTACCCTAAAATCTTCAACAACAACAACAACAAAATCTAGCACTTGTAAGTAGATAGGTATTTTAGGAATTAGCAAGTACTCATGGATTCTCTATTTTGTGATGTGAGATTATCACGAATAAATACATAATTCCTACAGGATGTTAGGAAGTCATCAAGAATGTGAAAAGACTTCAAATTGCTTGCACTAGGCATCCTTTATTTATATATAATGACTAATATTTATGATATGAGTGAAATAACCATTTAATAAATGAGCATTCCACACCTTTTTTTTTTTTTTTGGTTTTTGGATCACACCCAGCGGTGCTCAGGGGTTACTCATGGTTGTCTGCTCAGAAATAGCTCCTGGCAGGCACAGGGGACCATATGGGACACCGGGATTCAAACCAACCACCTTTGGTCCTGGATCGGCTGCTTGCAAGGCAAACGCCGCTGTGCTATCTCTCCGGGCCCCACACTTTTTTTTTTACAGTGAGAATACAGATTATAGCTGTGAGTGGAAACTTGTCCATATGCTATTAATATTCCAGTGCAGCTCAATCTAATATACTTACATAAGGGACATAAATGTGAGCTGTATACGTAATTCTTTGTTTCCATTCAAAAATATGGTCACTAACCCAGGCTACAATTATTTTTTTGCATATAAACACTTTAAACATGTCATGAAAAATTCTGCATTTTTTTCACTAAGAATTTAAAAATTACTGTGCATTTTATCTTTTTTTGTATCCTCAATTTAAACTTGCTGCATTTCAAAAATCTTCTCATTACATATAGCTGATAGTTACCATATTGGACAATACAATAATAAGATTAATGACCCACTGAAAGTCACATACAACAATTATGGAAGATAAATCACCGTGTTTATCTTTATTATATCAATTAGGTCAATATAACAAAGGAATTGCTCTTGTCCAAGACTCATTTGAATGCATAAAACAATGTATTTTTATGTCTTATTCTTTTGTGTCTTGGCCTGACTAGTTGAGGAGTAATCTTCTGCAAGATCAAAAAAATTACATCTTGGCTGAAATCTTCCAAAGGTCCAATTGGAATGGGTAAAGGAATTGGCTGCTTTGCTCATGTCTGGAGCTTCAGCTGAAACAGTAAGAACAATTTAAATTTTTTTTGGGGAGGGGGGCACATTCAGTGATGCTCAGGGATTACTCCTAGTTCTGATCTCAGAAAATGCCCCTGGCTTGGGAGACCATATGGGAAGCCAGGGGATCGAACTTCGGTCCATTCTGAATCAGCTGCATGCAAGGCAAATGCCCTACCACTGTGCCATCGCTCCAGTTCTGAACAATTGGAATTGATGGACTTTTGGTCACTTTCTCTGTAGCTTTCTGTGTAGCTTTCTTTTGGCTACTTTGGGATTCCTAAGGCTTCCCAATTTAGGGTGACTGATAAGTTAGAAAATGACAGTTTTCCCTCAAGAAAACATCTCAAGAATGCCAGGTGAATTTGGAAGGCAATGGCTGTGCCAGGAAGTTACTACTATGGCATGTTACTGCTGTTTTAGTTGAGTCTCAAGATCAGCTTAACCCTATGGGTAGGATATGCCTAAAAGGGAGCAAAAGTCCTTGAGAATCTTTCTTTTCAGATTAGTATTCATAGCAAATAATAGGGGAAGAATTTAAGCAGTCAAGCACGAGAACTCTAATTTGGGTGTTGGAGGTACTTGCCTTACGTATTTTAGACCCTGGTCCCACCCACAACTTCACATATCCTGATCCTGATCCCCCACAGTAGTAGTTCCTGATCACAGTATCAGACGTTATCCCCAAGTATGCTAGAATTGGCCCCAAAAGCAAAAATAATAATAATAATTTTAATAAGTATTTTATTTTAATATCTTACATATATGTGCATCCCCCAATACATAGTATTTTATCTGCAACAAAAAAGAGCCAGTGAAAACTACACCACTGCCAGTTTTTACTATGTCTGCATTTTAAGGGTCCTTCTTTGTGAGATCAACGTTAACAAGAACTCCTAACTCCTCAAAGGATTCAAATTTCCACATGATGCTCCACAGAGAAGAGAATGATTTCCTTTTCCTTGGAATGAAGAGTTGGAATTTGGGTATGGTTGTTCTTGGATTATCCCCCATTGGGTAGTGGAATATGATCAAATATGTGCTTTATAGATAAATAGGGATTGGGGGATCATCCCAAATCCTAATTAGGAAGCTTGCAAGACCCTCCTGGAGAATGTTGGTCAGACTGATGAGTTGATCAATGCGAGGGCCTGAAGCATGCTCTGCAATGCTGGGGATTAACTGATTATCTGAGTCTCTAGAACCATACCTGGAAGTTCTCAAGGTACCATGTGGTTTTAGGAATCAGTTTGGGGCTGATCACCTGCAAAGCATGGTTCTTCATCAGCCCTGACTCCTCTCCAGCTTCGATGTGCATATTTGAAAAGTCCAAAAGGAAACCTCAACAATGATCCATCCTATTGAAAGAACATTGGATGTGCACCGACAGAAACTTAAGTCTCTGCACTCCTAAATGAGCCGATACTAGCAGAAATTTTGGAGCATGGAGCACAAGTCTCCTTGTCCAGTGAGCTCATGTGTCTTGAAGATTTTCTAACCATCAAACAAGCAGTAGTCTGGAGAGATGCAATCATGCATTGAGCATAAATTAACGTGTCCCAAGTCTATCATGTATCTGGCATGTGAATTTTCTTTCAAGCCACAGGTCTCTGTTGCCTGAGGTCACTCAGGTGTCAGAGAATATTTCTGCTCATTGTAGAGTAAATTGGAAGGAATTGTGGCCAGGCCAATTTTTTCTAAAAAATAGCTAAAATAATCACTTAAAATACACCCAATGTTTAGTGATTATGCCTTGAAAGTACACTTATAAGTAATATGGGTGTACTCTGAAAACTTTTATAAGTAAAAGTTGATATTATTCAATGAAAATAAACTTTAACATTTTATTCATTACTTAGACCAAGAAGAAAAAATGACTATGCCCCAAAACCCATTTTCACTTATTATTATATGATGATAATATATGTATATATAAAATCATATAAATTATATAATGGAAACATAAAATGATATATCATGTTTCTATCATTACAGATTTATATTATGCATGTGTGGATAAATATACATCAAAAGAACACTGGAGTATTCTTCTAAATGTTCCAGACTGACTTCCATCTGACTTGCATCATCTTTCTCTTTACTACTTATGCTTTTCATGACTTTCAGAAGAACATCAGCCACCAAAGAGAAATTCAGGACCTGGAGAACCTTAACAGAACTTCTGAGTTTGTGTGCCTAATGGTTAGCACATAGAAGTACACTACCTTTTGCAAAGGTAAGTTCTGATCATTCAGAATACTACCTCTTTGGATATTGGCTCTTCCTTATGATGGCACTGAAAATCATTGAGTTTGTATTTCTACCACACTAAATACAGTGTATATACATAAGAAAACTTGAATAAATGATGAAAATTATTATTACCTACATATTATAATCATGTATTCAACTAGGAGTGGATTTCTTTCAGTCTAACTCAATTGACTTACTACAAGAGTACAGTGTACTTGCCTTCTTACAATGTTGTCCTTAAACAATATCCCGACACCATTTTATCTAAATACCCTAAATAAGCAAAGATGAAATCCCATAAACTTCCATTATAGAAAGTGTTAAAAAAAAGAAAGAAAAATAAAAAAATGAATCACTATTGTTTAAAAATGAGCTTCCTAACTAAGGTTTACTGGTTATACTTCTTTTTTCTTTACTGCACCCAGTGGTGCTCAGAGGTTACTCCTGGCTCTGCACTCTCTAGAAATCACTCCTGACAAATTCGGGGACTATATGGAATGGCGGAAATCGAACCCAGGTCTGTCCTAGATCAGCTGTATGCAAGGCAAATGCCCTACTGCTATGCTATCTCTCTAGCCTCTGGCTGCTGTAGTTCTCAAAAATAAAATGTGTCTTTGAAAAAATTAGCTATTTATTTATTTGATATTCTTCTTTCCCACAATAGAGAACTCTGTAATCAGTTACATTGGGGGGTTTAACCTATGGATGGATGACATGGAAAAGCGGAGTTAATGACTTTTTCAACTGGCCAAATGATATCCCTCGGGGGTGAAATGTAATCCTCAGACTTGGTAATTTCCAGTAGTCACTGCTCACTTGCTCTGGGGGAGCCGAGATTCCTAGAACTGAGCCAATAAGCTACTCAAGACCATCACTTAGGCTTCAAATAAAAGGCTGATGCAAGCCATCTCTCTCTCTCTTTCTCTTTCTCTCTCTCTCTCTTCCAAATACTACTGATCTTCCTATTTCCATGGTAACCAACCCCTGTTGGCACGATCAAGGGAAAAAAACCTGATTTGGGATTTTAATTAATTGCTTAGAAATGGAAATGTAACAGGGGTTGGCAGTTCAACTAAGCCCATTTTGCAAAGTGAATAAAAATCGAGTTCTGAAATACTTGAGATTGTTTCAGTGGCTGTAGCAAGCACATCTCTTGCTAGACACCTTAATTTATTCCATTCTCCCAAATAAATCTGCCACATGTCCTAAGCCATTTTGTCAACACAAATCATTCTGGCAAATACTTTAATCCCTCTTCTAAACAAAATGCATTGTAATTTTAAAAATCTAACCCATCAGTGTGAACCCACTGAGTTCCATCTGAAAGTGCTTCTGAGATATTAGCAGATCAAGTTTAAGGAGCTGTCATCTCCTGTTTGTAAAGCGAAGCCTCTAGTCTTGTTGATTGTGCGGGGTGCATTCCTAGAATTTCAGCCACCAGAGTTGGGGGCTCCTACTTACAGTTTGTAGAAAGGAAAAATTTCAAGTTTCTTCTTTGTAGAGATTAACCATGGGTCCCTGGAGCCAGACTGCATTTTGGTTTCTCTATTTACTGTCTTGCCTGGAATGAGTTTTCTCAGAGTCTTAAACTACCCATCTGTAAAATGGGCAGCAACGACTAAGATTGGGGTGAAATGTCTCCTCCAATCTCAGCAACCACTCCTATAATGATGCCTAAGGAATAAGGATTCAATCCTATTATTTACATAACATATTGATAAATAGTATTTGTTGAAGATTGAATGCTCTTTCAAATAAGGGTAGAAAATGTCATAGTATCTTATTAATATGGATAGCTCTATTTAATGTACTTAATAAACGTATTAACATGTTTTAAAAATCTATATCAAATGTTTATCAAAGATAGTTTAATATGTTTTAAACTACTTGTAAGCATTTCAATTAGTATCAACTGTTCTCGGGTGTTAGAAAAGAACATCAGTTTTCCTACCTATTGCCCTTAAAAGTAGACCACAATGGTTACAAACTCGGACAGAATGAGGCAACGTAAGGGTCAAAATACATAACAGAATAGACACTAAGTGCTCTCCAGTTAAAGAATGGGCCTCCCTGAGGTGCATCCAAAAGGTTCACAAATATATCAGCCAATTGAACCAAGAAGAAAGACAGTACTAAGTGTGAATTCAATATACTAATCATAACTCAAGCATAGTTTTCATCTTGGAGTTTCTCCTTTGGAGTAGCCTTCACTCTTAGCATGCATTCAATGAGCTCAGAGCTCAAGGAAATAGATCTACATTCCCACTTGTACATTTTATACTTACACATTTTATACAATCACCCTTTGTTATTGTTTGCCTAACATGGCTCTCTTCTGCTAAAATATCTCCACCAATATAGTGAAAATACTGTCTCATTCACTTTTACCTCCTGAATATAGGACCTGAAAGAGAAGACAGATCGAATAAACTTGTGCATAAAATTGAAGTAGAATAAATAGCCAGTCTCTAAAGTTTAGATTCCAACAGGCTTGGCTGTGATTGGGTAGTGTCATACTGGCAGATACACGTCTCTAACTCCATTTCTAGAATAGATGTACTTGCATAAGAACGACTTAAAATAATTAACAAATGCATAAATAGGTCAATGGGCATGAGGCATTGGAAAATCTATTAACACTATTATAAAATTTAGTTTCACTGTTGAATTCAGAAACAATGCAGAACAAAGTTCCATAATAATGCCTTAACTCCTTTTAGCCATATGAAGAAGACATTCTGTGCTGATGGCAGACTGGAAATCACCTTGCTATTGTAATGATCCCTTAAAAAAAGACCTTATTCTGGGCCCGGAGAGATTGCACAGCGGTGTTTTGCCTTGCAAGCAGCCGATCCAGGACCTAAGGTGGTTGGTTCGAATCCCGGTGTTCCATATGGTCCCCCGTGCCTGCCAGGAGCTATTTCTGAGCAGACAGCCAGGAGTGACCCCTGAGCACTGCCAGGTGTGGCCCAAAAACCAAAAAAAAAAAAAAGACCTTATTTTATAGATAGCAGCATCGAGCAGTCTGATTGACTTGGATAGCTAGCTACTTTGGCATCCAATCAGGTAATGGAGGAAGAGTAGAGAAAGGTAAACTCCAGATCACAGGTACATTGAGGAAAGCTTCAAACTCCACGATAATAGTGATGAAAGGCCTACTAATCTCAACTTCCTAGAAGTGTACTTATTTATAAAAGAATACATGTTCCATACATTGTTTACTTTTCCTGATGGAGCTTGAAGTATAATTGACGTACAAGAAACTACCCATTTGTAAGCCCTATAATTTGATGTACTTACATGTCTATGTACCCATAAAGCCATCATTCAAAGGGAAATTGTGAATATATCTGTCATTTTGCAAATGTTTTCATGTCCTTCTATAAACTACCCTTCACTGCCATTTCCAGTCAATTGTGTCCTGACAATATAGATTGGGTTGCAATATCTGCCATACCCTCCTATTATTTGAGATCCTTTCACATTATTTTCTGTGTCAATAAGTCTGTTATTTTTCACTGATAAATAACATTTACTATTTGGATCCACCAGAATTTGTTTAAGGTGGACATTTGAGTTTTTACTGATTTGGGTTGTGACAACTAGAGTTGCTATAAATATTTATGTGTCAATGTTTGTGTGGACTTTAATTTTTTAATTTTCATTACTTTTGCATAGATATATAAGATTGAATTGCCAATGTTCCAGTTTGAGTCTCTGTTTACCATTTTTAAGGAAACAGTCTAACTATTTTCCCAAGGACTTGTACTTTTTTAAAATTGCAAATCCTCCATCTCACTCTGCTAGAGGTAAGGTGTCTGCCTTGCAAGCGCTAGCCAAGGAAAGGACCATGGTTTGATCCTCCGGAGTCCCATATGGTCCTCCCAAGCCAAGGGCAATTTCTGAGCGCGTAGCCAGGAGTAACCCCTGAGCATCTAATGGGTGTGGCCCCCCCCCAAAAAAAGTGTGGCTCCAAAATTGACATTGCTCATTCTTGTGCTCCTGGGTCTATTCAGCACCCAAATAAAATTAACATGCATTAAAATGAACTGTGTCATAAAATTTTTAAAATTCCCAATAAAAGTTTGATGGAATATATTCAAATTGTTGTAGAATAGGAGAGGTTTTTTTTAATGGTCTAATCATCATAATTCCCCCTCACCCATGTTTAGACATTCTCCTATATGACAGGCTCTGGGTGAATTTTGGCAACGGGGATGCAAACATATGAAGTCATGATTGAATTATTCGACCTAGTAAACAAACCATCTCAGAGGATTGTCAGATGAGTTAAGCTCCAGCATGTGGACATAAAGAGGGAAGAGATTTTTTTTAAGCCAATGTGTGGGGTTTGGATTCAGAATTTTGCAATCTGGATCCTGTATCTCTACCCATGTTAGCCAGAATTTAAAAAAAAAAAGTTCTCAAACTACTGTGTAATGATAAATGGACATGGTAGATAAGTCTGCAATTCAGAAGGGCTCTAACTTACTGTCCCATTTAGACCCTAACTCAGAAAACACAAGATGAAGACACTTCCAGGTAAATCTGCCTATCCCACTGAGGTGATGAGTCATTGCCCTGCAAACAGGCTCCTGGGCTTGGCAGGAGTTCAATTCAGGTTGTTCATCTTCATCTTTCTCTTGTTTTTTTTTTTTTTTTTTTTTTTGGACTCCCTTCCAGAAAGTGAGCAATGATAATAATTAATGTCAAAAGATGGTGCGTCTTCAAAGCAAGAACTTTTGCAGAGATTGAAGATTACTTTGGAGTTTTTTTGGTAGAAAAGGGAAAGAAAATTCCAGAAGACCCAGGAAGATTTTTCATGTGTTTCTGGGAAAGAAGCTTCTTGAGGGTAGAACTTCATGAAACCGTCTGACCCTGGAGATGAAAGAAGAGAATTCCTGGAAAGAGTGGGGTGTTAAATTCTCAGCTACATTTTGGCACAGACCTGTAGAGCTTTCCCACTCAACTCTGTGCAGGAACCCTCAGCAAGAGCTAAGTCATCAGTCACCTTACTAGATAATGCATTTAAGCAAGAAAATAATTCAGGGAAGGGGAGAAGAATGAGATGAAAGAGATATAACTACATGGAAAATATTTGGGAATAAAACATCAATATCAATATTTTGACTTGCCATTATTTCCCTGTTTCAAAGTGTTCAAGTTAGTAAATATCTTTTCGAAACACACCCCAAAATTCTTAAAAGTATGATGCATTTTCTAAACTAAAATAAAAGAAAATCTTTGAATAAAAATATTAATAATGAGCAAGCAGCAGACATTAAAGAAATAGAGCCAAATTAGTAAGTGGATGGTTACATGAAATGAGTGAAGACACAAAATATTTTTTAAAATAAACATAGAAGTGAGCAGAAGAGGAAACTGAATACATTAGTGAAGCAAAAAGTGCACTGGTGAAGAGTGTTGGACACTATGACTGAAACTCAAACATGAACAACTTTGTAATTGTACTTCACGGTGATTCAAATAAAAATTATTTTAAAAGAATGAAGAAGTTTGAAAAATATTTTCAAATTCTTTCTCTTTTTAATTAATATCTTTATCTAAACACCTTGATTGTGTTTAAACACAAGTTTGTATTAAACACAAACTTGATTGTGGTTGGGTTTCAGTCATGTAAAGAATCCCCCCCCCCCCCTTCACCAGTGCAACATTCCCTTCACCAATGTCTCAAATGGTATTCTTTCTTTTGTTTCCTTCATTCCAACCCCTTTGCTGCTGCTGTTGCTTTTGTGATTCTCAAAGTCATCTACTTCACACATGTGGTTGTGGTTTCAGGCATTTTTTTTATTGCAGGTTTTTACACACTTGGTGGTGGTTCAGCAAAGATTGAAGACACCAAGAATCCCATTGGCAAGTATGGGAACTCAATCAACAATGTGTGGCAGTGTCAGGGATTAATCTGTGGCCTGAAACCTGTTGGACAAGTGCTCTACCATTGAGACACTTCTCCAGGTCCCATGACTTTCTAACGATGCAATCTTTGTTAAGAAATATATATACACAAAGAACAAAAACAAACAGTGTTGGCACGGATGTGGGGGAAAGGGACCTCATTTACTGCTGTGGGGAATATCAACTGGTTTGACCTTTGTGGAAAATAATAAAGATAAATCTCAAAATAAACTAGAAATTGAGATACTCCATGATCTAGCAATTCCACATTTGGCTTCTACCCCAAGCACTCTATTTAGAATAGACATTTGCACTTCTATGTTCATTGCAGCACTGTTTACAGTAGCCAAGTTCTAGGCACAACCAAAGTACATAAGAACAGACGACTGGACCAAGAAACTATGGTACATAAGCACAATGTAATGCTATACTAGTAAAATAATTTTGAGTAGTGTAAATACTATTAAATAGTCTAAATAGTGTAGTCAGCACTACACTATTAAAATACTAAAGCTATTAAAAAAAGACATAAATTATTCTATTCGCTCTTGTTTGGATCTGGACAGTATTATGCTGAGTGTACTTAGTCTGAAGGAAAGGAACATACACAGACTAGTCTCTCTCATATCTGGGGTATAAAGAAACATAGGGGGTAATAATTAATGGCCAAAGGCAATAAAATCTGAGAACTGGTCTACAATATAAAACTTACATGGCAGGGGGTGAGGGCAAGAAGCAGAAGTAGAGGAAGAAAAAGTATGGAGGAAACACTGAGTCAAAAGGAGAAGGAGCGGACACTTTGGGGGAAAATAATAGTAGCTGGAACATTTTGTGCACAAAATGATACCATTGATAATATTATAAATGGTGATAAAAATATAATACTTTTAAATACTTATGCTGTAAATGAAATATTGTTAAATATATCTGAATAGTTCCCCAAGGATTGATCCTGACCATAAACTTTTCCCTAATGTGTACATATGACTAAGTTAGACCATGCTGTGTGTGCATGTCATGCACATGCATACATATACACATACAACATACACACACACACACACACACACACATACACACACACACTGTTTTCCCAGCTCCTTTTACCCAGGTGAACCTTTACTCAATGCTTTCTCCCCTTTCACCCTCACTTGCATTTAGGATTTATTCTATTCTTTGACCTCATAAACACTTGGTGTTTTGGACCTTTCTTTACCTTCTTTTTTTGTTTTGTTTTGTTTCTGGAGGGTTTTAGCCTATTCAAGACCCCTGTTTTTCATAGGGTGTGTACATGGGCCTGTGTGTGAGCACAGAGCCTAAATATTTTCAGTACTGCCTGTAGGCCAAACCCTGTGACACATTATATAATTATTTAACTAGTTTCCCATCAAATTTGACTGAAAACTTCTTAAAAACACAGAAGCATGAGGCCGGAGAGATAGCATGGACGTAAGGCATTTATTTGCTTTGCCTGCAGAAGGATGGTGGTTTGAATCCCAGCAACCCATATGGTCTCCCGAGCCTGCCAGGAGCAATTTCTGAGCATAGACTCAGGAGTAACCCCTGAGCGCTGCCGGGTCTGACCCAAAACCAAAAAACAAAGCAAAACAAAACAAACAAAACACAGAAGCCTTTCCTTTCTGGGATTTCTATTAATCCAGAGTTGTTATCATCATCATTATTGTTAATTTTCTGTAAAGGAGTTGGGGACTAAATCCAGAACATTACACCTACAGAACTTTTGGTGTATAACTGAATCACATTCTTGCCACTCAGAACTCTCAATTTTTTTCTTGGTACAAGAGAGTGAAGATAAATATAACTTTTGAATTTGAATTCTAAGGACTTTTTTTTTTTTTTTGAAAACCACACAGTGTTTCTTAAGCACAGTTTAGTTGGAATGAAGACTGGTTGTGATTTCATTTATTTCATTTAGTCCTAACACAGATACACATAGTGTTAGGTATATAATATTTTAAGACAGGACAGAGGTGCATGCCTTATTTATGACCTTGAATAACCTTTATCCTATGAGAGGAGGTTGGCAATAAAGGCTAATATACCTAGATATAGGTTTCATAGGTCTTAATTGCATCTTGACTTTTGATCGGTCATAAAAATACAGCTTGATGAAGTCAAAGTTATCAGAAGTGGCTGCGTGGTAGACTGTCAGTTGACACCTCAGACTTTCATTCTTATTTATTGCTAGCATTCTTATTTTCTTGCTATTCTCCACATATACTGAAGCATTTAGTATGCTATGCATTGCTGATGACCTTTTGTTTTGTTTTCAGGGTTATATTCTGCGGTGCTCAGGATTTACTCTTGACTCTGCAGTTGGGAATCATTCCTGGTGGGTCCTATGGGTAAAAGATATTGAACCCTGGTCTGTTGCATGAGTCACTATACTTCTGGCCCATGCCTATAGGTCAGCATTAACTTTACAGTAAAATACTCCATGACATCGCTTTCAACAGTTAGTATTACCCTCTGTTATCTTTTAATCTTCAAGTAATAAAAAAAAAAGAACTTGGCTCAACCTGTACTTAATAACTATAGATTCAATATACTCCTACGGGATATAAATGTATTAGTCTCCCTGAGAAAGATGAAACTAATTTAAGAACTTCCCACCTATTGAGACCAGTTCACAGAAATTTACCAGCTGTTTCTTCAGGTGAGATAGGATCTGTGGTTCAGGGTATGTGATGAATGCCAATTAAAACATTACGTACCTTGAGGCCATCAATATGAAGCAAAGGGAATGACTGATGGGAAGGTCAAAAGCAAAAGAAAAGTAAAGATAAAGAACTTCCATAATCCTCCGGGACAACCACTCACTTCCTGGAAAATGGTGCCTTAAACATGGATGAGGAACTCTGAGCTTTTTCTCTTTCTCAGGTATCTCTAGGGTCCACTCCTGCATAGGAGAAGCATTTCCTAGCAAACAAGCTTCAATGTTCCTCTTGGGGTGGGGAGTCTTGATTTCAGAAGGCTCCAAAGTTGGCAAACAGTTGAGGGGTGAGGAATCTTCTAATTCTAGCAGGATGAGCTAGGATTTTGTCTGAGAGTTTGCAATAACCACTGTGGCTTCGTAAGCCAACGACATGCATCCACATAGAATCGTCTCTAGAATAATTGCCAATATATTTGATTTAGGGGCGCTCTTTTTATTTTTATATTTTTATGGACTTGCGGGAATTTTTTGGGAAAATCACCAGGGATGCTTTAAGCAATCGGTTCTTTGTTACTGCAGCTGAAAAACAGTGGGTGGGCCTTTTTTTTTTTTTTCAGGTGAGAAAGAGAAGGCAGAGAAGTGAGCACCTCACATTGCTTCTGTTTGTTGAAGGCTCCTGGCCCCCGGGGCAGCGTTCTCTTGGCTGCGCGAACTTGTTGATCATGCTGCTTAACTGTAATTATTCTAGACAGTTCTTTGGCTCACCATGCTGTTTCATAGGCTTCATAAATCATACAAATTATTACCTCAATAGAAAACTATAATTACCCACAAACCCTGACATGCCAAAATGTGTATTAATTAGATAAGGTAATAAATGCTTTACTGCACATAGCTATAATTATTACCTCAAAAAATGACATATACGCACAGACCATCTTGATACTCCGAAACAAATGATTCAATATAATGTTCAGTTCATAACAGAATTGCTATCTAATTTGATTAATTAGTTAAAAAGTCTTGCAAGGTGCTTTAAATGTGATCAGAGACATAGACTAGTTGAATTTCAAATCTAGCAGTATGGTCAAATGAGGGCCACACAATTGATTGGCAGAGTGACTTCCAGTGGTGAGAATTCATACAAGTTTACATTTCTGACCTCTGAAGGTTATCCAATGTGGGCGACATGTAAAAGTTTACACATCCAATAGCTGTAATGGTGTAAGTTGTTTTATTTATTACTTAAAACCAACAAGACAACTTCCAGGTAGAAACAAGTATATTTCTAGAAGTCTGACTTTTGTGCACCAATTTAGTCTGAAATGTTAATATAGAAAAAAATTATGCCTTAGTATAGTGGAAACAACATCATTGATTAATGTACTCAAACACTCAGTGTATCATTACGTTGTCTTAAAATTTTCAATAATATGGAAGTTCTAATGGGCCTTTTAGAGAGATTTATAGTATATTATCAACTGGAAAAGCAGAATTATATTAAGTCTCTTCCATATGCACATTGATTCAGCCTGCTTTATTTTGAACTGGGTATTTTTAATATATGCATAAAAGTTGATTTGGTTTTAACGTAGACATTGTGCATAGCAATACTTCCATGTGTTTCTCCACTGATAGATGTAGCACATTACATTACAATAAAATTTTTGAACTTCCTCTCATAAGAACGAACATTAAATTTTATGGGGCTAAGAGATAAGACAACTCAACTGTTGCTTGATTACATCTTTTACAAAAGAGCATTAACATGGGTAGCTTTGCCTTTTGCAGAAGTATTCTGGAGGAAGCTTTCTTATGAAGACATAAAATAGAAGCTATGCCATGGTTTGCTATTTAGATTATTATCTCCTTGAATCACTTCACAATGAATTCAGAGACAACTGACTCATCCATTCTCCTTCTTTCACTCTTGAGAAATCACGAGGGAGCTTCACCAGGAAAGGTAAATTTGTTGAAGGCAAGGCATTACCTATACCCCTGAAGGAGTTTCTGAAAAATACTGACTCATCCACAGAATCAGTTGAAATTGTACAGCTATCCAACAATTGTTCTGTATCTAATCTTCTCCAGGATTACCTAGCATCATGTCTACCACAAACCGTATCTCTGATGAATATATGATGAATAAATCAATGGGATCAAATGATATTTATCTTGAGAGAGGGGGTTAATTAAATGATATTGTATTTTTATCTGGCTAAGGGTATTGTAATATGATGATTTCAGCATAAGTGCCAACAGCACAAAGATGCTGCTAATTTGAAGTAAAATGGGGCTACAACCATATGATGGAGACAATGAGGAAGAAACTATTTTAGGATCATACTCTGAAAAGTTCAAAATTTGTTGATATTCAATGTATTAGTTTGTTTAAATATCTTTAATAAACATCAGAGATGATTAAAAAATAAAAAATCTTATCACAATTCAAATATTTAACATGTTCTACATAGCCAAATGAACTATTAAAATTAATATACCATATTATGATGAATATTAGCATATTGATGCTAGAGCATCTATAAAAATTAGCAGAAGTAGAGTTGTTTGTGCATTCTGTTAGAGGCCAAGTTGCAGGAATTTTAAGGCCCAGGTTAATTTGAAGTTAGAATTTCTCTATGAAGTGCACCTTGTAGGAATTTTCAGGCTAACTTAAACAAGAGGCATCCTGCAAAAAGAAATCCAATAAGAAAAAATGATTGGGGTTTCAATTTCTGTTTCTAAGCAAAGGTCAGATTCGGCTATTTATAACAATCTTTCTACTAAAAACATAATAAAATGTTGGTTCAAAACTATTTGAAGCATTTTCCTGAGAAATATTAAAGTGTCATCAAAAATAATAAATTTCAAGGTCAGAATTTTAGGGTGCTCTGTAATCCAAAGTGGCAAATGCTATCCTGAGGACTTCCTGATTAAAAGGATTAAAACAATAAGTTGAAATTTGGGGCAGTGCAAACCAGAAATCCACCTACACTTAATATTCAGAGTCTAACAGAGAAAACTATGAGTCAAGTAAACCAGAAAACAAAAAAGCTATATCATCAGAAAAATGCGAGGGCCATGACAAGTTTTCTTGAGCCGAATGAAGATGGTGTACCTGTGTCTATTTTTGTGTGTGTATATGTGTATGGAGGGTTGTTGTTCTTTTTTGTTTGTTTTGTTTTGGGGCCATACCTAATGACTCTCAGGGGCTACTCCTGGCTATTATGCACTCAGAAATCATTCCTGGCATGGGGGACCATATGGGACACTGAGGTCAGCATTCTGGGTCAGCCGCATGCAAGGCAACCGCCGTACCAATGTGCTATCGTTCCAACCTTGCGGTTGTTTTTCTAAATCAAGCAGATTCATTTTCTGGCATCACATGTACTAAAACATAATAATTCAAATCATGACTGGAATTCTTCACGCAGAGCTGATGGGTTAGACTGGGTAGGTTTTTGATTAGGGAAAAAGAAAGAAATTCAATCAACCACATGTTCATAAAATAGTCTTCCTATAAAATACAAAAAGGTGTAGAACTGACATTTTTCAGATAGTTTCTACTTTTCCAGCATTTATTCTCATTTGTGGAAGGTCTGGCAAGATTTCTGGCCATTTATAGCTGGAGAGGATGATGGTGACTGTTGAGAGCTTTTAAGGGGACCTTCCTCATTTAATAGCAGGCACCATTTGTGTTCTTAAATCTCAGCCTCCAAAACTTCCCTGAAGTAGGAACACTCAGGCAGATAGAGGGATACAGAGAATTCAGCACTAACTGCTAAATTCAGAAAACCCCAGGTGTGGCCCAAAAACCAAATAAAAAAATGTCAGAAAACCCAACTCTTCCCCATGTTGGGAAGGAACCCAAGCACAAGCACTAAAATCAGGAAGTGATTGAGCTGCTGACCAGACTCAGGGTCTAAAACTATAAACTAGACTAGAAACTCGATTGAGTACTCAATAAACTGGATCAAGTAGAGCTTAGAAATCTAAAACATTTTATTTTAATGTCAGCAGAAATTTTGTTTTGTTTTATTTTTATTTGGGGGTGCCACACCTGGCAATGCTAATGGTTTACTGCTAGATCTGTGGTCAGGGGTCGTCCTTGGCGATGTTCAGAGGACCATATGGGATGCCAAGGATCTAACCTGAGTTGGCTAAATGCAAGGCAAAATACCCTATCCACTGTGCTGTCTCTCCAGGCCAGCAGACATTTTTATCAGTAAAACAAAAGCTGAACATCAAGTCCATGTCAGATATTATGATAAACAATTAGAAATTATTAGAGAAGACCAAAAGAGTATCTTTAATCCAAATAGCATTGCCTATTCAAATGGGTTTATGTAAGTAATTCTTGGCCGCCCTGCCTACTAGTTAATTATTGGAATGATATCACACTTGAGTTAAACAGTTATTTTGCACATCCCTTCTTTGAGTCTTGTTAAATTTCCCCACACTTACAGAACTGTTCAATGCATTAAAGATATTCAAGAGTTGGCACATGAGGGACGGAAATAAAATTGAATGCATCAAGGAAAAGCCACCAGACATTGGAAACTTCCTCTGAACCTTTGGCTCCACAATCTTATATTGGAGAACATAAAAAGAAAAGCACTAATTATTTTAGTTCTATCTGATGCTGGCTGATATTGCAATTATTTCGTTTTTTATGATGTTAACTCTACATGATTACCTATCTCATCATGTCATACCTGACAATTGTTGAAATGATTCAAGATTTCTGATATAGTTTATCTACTTTTTCCCTGGGTATAAAACAACAGCAAGAGATGAAAATATAAAGGAGTAGAAAGACATAGGTTGTCATTCAGTTTTATGTGAACTGGAGCTTTATAGTGAAGAACTATTGGAGGCAATTTCAGTAAGCAAGGATTTTGTGGGGAGATTAGATCAGTTACAAATTGCTAAATCTGATGGCTTAGATAAAAATTTTACCAGAGGCTTTAAAAGAAGTAGAACATGTTTTGGGGAGAAGCAATTGCCTTCTGGAGAATGCACAGAGTATGTATTTTTCAAGGCAAATTAAGTGTAGAGAAACAGCACTACCCTCATACCCAATGAGAATGAGAGGTCTGCATTTCAGCCAGGATAAAGAAACCATCATTATGCTGTAGTCAGATTTATTTGTTTCTGATCTATTTCCCTATCATTAAAAATTTTTTAAATACTCATACACATCTTTAAATATTAATTTGTGAATATTTTTCCCCAAAAAGTTTACATAAATACTAAATAAATGGGTAGGAAACACACACATTGTGAGACACACAGATGTGAATGCCTTGCCTTTTCCTCTTTTATCCACTGCAACCTACTATTAATAAAAAATTAATATAAAAAAGATTAAAAATATAGAAGTCTAACACTTTTGTTTGATTTTGGATAGATTTTATCCCTGTGTCACTGGCTCAGATAACTGAAAGGTATGTCTTTGGATTCTTCTGAACGCCTCAAGCATTTATCTGCTTTGGTTTGGTTTCAGAAAAAATTTTAAGTATCCCCGAAATACTCACATATCAGAAGGGTAACCTCTTTATTCCTCAGTGTTTCTCTGTGTGTGTTTGTGCATATGCTGCATATTCTTCACATGCGTATTGTGAGGAACAAAGAACAAGACTTCAGGAACAGCCCAAAATTTAACTTCTGAGAGTAGCTAATGTTTCATCTCATTTAAAGAAACTCTTCAAGGGGCAGGAGAGATAACATAGAGGTAAGGTGTTTGCCTTGCATGCAGAAGGTCGGTGGTTCGAATCCTGACATCCCATATGGTCCCCTGAGCCTGCCAGGAGTGATTTCTGAGCAAAGAAAAAAAGAAGAAAGAAAAGGAAGGAAGGAAGGAAGGAAGGAAGGAAGGAAGGAAGGAAGGAAGGAAGGAAGGAAGGAAGGAAGGAAGGAAGGAAGGAAGGAAGGAAGGAAGGAAGGAAGGAAGGAAGGAAGGAAGGAAGGAAGGAAGGAAGGAAGGAAGAAGAAGAAAGAAAAGAAAGAAAGAAAGAAAGAAAGAAAGAAAGAAAGAAAGAAAGAAAGAAAGAAAGAAAGAAAGAAAGAAAGAAAGAAAGAAAGAAAGAAAGAAAGAAAGAGAGAGAGAGAGAGAGAGAGAGAGAAAGAAAGAAAGAAAGAGAGAGAGAGAGAGAGAGAGAAAGAAAGAAAGAAAGAAAGAGAGAGAGAGAGAGAGAGAAAGAAAGAAAGAAAGAAAGAAAGAAAGAAAGAAAGAAAGAAAGAAAGAAAGAAAGAAAGAAAGAAAGAAAGAAAGAAAGAAAGAGAAAGAAAGAAAGAAAGAAAGAAAGAAAGAAAGAAAGAAAGAAAGAAAGAAAGAAAGAAAGAAAGAAAGAAAGAAAGAAAGAAAGAAAGAAAGAAAGAAAGAAAGAAAGAAAGAAAGAAAGAAAGAAAGAAAGAAAGAAAGAAAGAAGGAAAGAAAGAAAGAAGGAAAGAAAGAAAGAAACCCCTCAAGATTGGGCAATAACTATGGTGCCCATGGGCTTGACCTTTGGCAATTCAAGTATCTTTATTAACTTGAAATATTGCCATAACCTTTACTTACAGAAGCTACCTTCATTTTGAAAAATGGTCTGAAACTTCATGTTCCTAAATTAAAGGATCATATAACCTTCCTTACAATTAAAATAACAAATGGATATTATTAGAGAATTTTAACAGTGATTATAATTCAATAATAGAGTAAATACACATAGGAAATGAGTCTTCCTTAGTCTTCTTTGGTGGAATTTTTGACTGAAGCACTTGAGAAAACATCCTTTTTTGCTACTCCCAGTTTTATGCTTCAACCTAGGTAGCTCACAAACCCCACAAAAGCTACCTCTCCATATATGGGCAAGCTCAATAGATCCAAGAGGAACCTTATATTCATATTTCCAAAAAGAGAGAAGGTGAATTTTGCCTGTCAAAAGACCAGTAAGGCATATTTTACCACTATGTCCCTTTTTTCATTCCAAATTAAGAAACAAGAAGCATTTAAACAACACATCGCCCCATCACTTATCACAACATCAGCAAGCAGTCAACTGTAGGAACAAAACTACTTTTACAAACAACTACTTTTTTCTCAAAGATTGTATTCTTCTTGCTAGTTAAAGTTGTTATAAGCATGGAGCCAGAGTGATAGCACAGCACGTAGTGCCCTGGCCTTGCATTTGGCCAATGAGGACTCAATTTCCAACATCCTATATAGTCCCTGGAGCCCCCCTGGAGTTAGTCCCAAGTACAGAGCCAGAAAGTAACCCCTGATCACTGCCAGGTATGGCCCAAAAGACCAAAAAAAAATATTATGAGCAAAAACAAAAAGGAATGAGCAGAAAATAAAGTCACTGCCTTTGCTTCCTTTGTGTTTATTCTCTCTAACCCTCATTGCTGTTTCTTCTTTTCCTACTTAAAAGTCACTAGTGGAGTTAAGTTTGATGTCAATATTTCAGTATGGATTTTTCATGGAGTTCAATCAGAAACAGAAAGAGTCATGATCATTAAGTCATGGATTATTTCTGCACTCATTAGACTCTACTAGAAAGTGAACACAAGTTCTTCATTCCAGGCATATACAACATTGTCTGGCCAAAGGAACATTCCTACTTGGGCCTTAGTTGTTGATTATTTCCAAGTAACCCAATGGACTCTGGTGGAAAAGACTAACTCTGACTAGTCCAGGTCGAAATCTGTCCACATTTGATTTCTCTTAACCCAGGGAATATCTTCCATCTATTTCCCAGGAATAGTGGCCCTTTAGCATGGGCACATAAGGGACAGTAGATTTCTAGGTAAAGTCAAGACTTGTACATTTATTGATAACACATCTTTCTATACTTAGAAAGGTTGAGTTGATTAGGTCCAGGACCATGAGGGAAGCTCAGGTAAAAAAAAAAAAAACAAACCAGCAAACTGGAATAAAATCAAGTGATTTAGTTACATAAGACAAATGGACTGTTAGCACATAGAAGACAATTTCAGCCTTAACCAGGAAGCTTCTTACATGCTTTCTGCCGAGACAAGAACCAATTGAAAGAATTGCCCTGCAAATGAATGCAGGCAATCCCCATTACAGAGGCGTTAAGAGGATTAATCAAGGTTGACAAAGGGATGTTAGCCTATATTTAGATGAGAAAATGACAATCTCTCACGTCTTTTGCATGTTTTACAAAGGATGACCAGGGACAAGCTGATTGTATGAGTTAAATCTGTGGAGCTAAGAACTAATTTTGCAAGATGCATTGCAGCCTGGATCTTTCTCCTATTCACACCAGAGCAGCTCTCTGGCATTCTCTGAATTTGATCTTTGAGCTGAGAATATACCTAAGTGCAGACAGGGCTTTCTGAGGGTCATAACAAGCTTTTTCTGGACACCAAGAGTTTGAACCGAATAGTTTTGTAAAAGCAACTGGTCAGTTTTATGGATATGGGCCAATGTCCTATTTTATGGACATAGCCCAATGTCCTAATGTCCTTTCCGGTCTAGAAGCAACCAAAAGTTGTACTTCTGCAAACTCAGCAGAAGGTAGTTCCTCCTAAGGGTGAGGCAAATTGAAAGGCAAATTGGAGATTGAGAAAGAGATGCTGTGAGCAACTGGCAGAAATGTTTTTAAAGAGAAAGCGTGAAGAAGGAAGACTTGAGGCTGCAAAAGACTTTGTGTGGGTCAGAGCTGTTCCATCTCCTGAAATTACGTCATGGGAGTTGGCAGTGGTGTCTAATATAAAAATAAGCTTCAGGGGTCTGTAATACTCTCAGAAAGATCATTTATAACTATAAGAAGAAATTATTAATCTCTTCTGAGATGTTTAATTCACCTTTCATTGAAGAGCTCCAATATTCCTTGCAACAATGATCTCTGCCATTTATCTCACAACATGATTGTCAAATAAAAGGAGACCATTAGTCCTGCACCCGATCACAAAATAAGTCAGTCAAGGGCTAAGCAAACCCTGTTGGTTCATGATTGGGGCTATAATTAGGAAAGTAATATATTAGCTCTGAAAATAATGAAGAGCTCCCAAGTCCATCTTGAAATCTGTGTTTTACAATATGTAGCCAGGTTTCAACCTTCTAGCTACCTAGAGTTAGCAGTCCATTTGGAATATGTTTTAAAGTTCTATTTTTACCTCTAGTTAATTTGAACATTTTTTTAGTGTGCTTAGAAAATCACCAAAGAAATACCCCAAACCAGTAAATTATGAATTTATACAACAGTATGGAAGTGGAACCTCATGAATGACTTCTAAATTCCAAAGAGCAAAGGTGATATCACAAGACTAAAGAATCTAATATAGTTCCACCCAAACTCATCAGTGAAGAAACAAACTAATATCCAGTGCTTGAGTTGATGCTCCAACAAGAACAAAAACGAAAACCAAAAATGTAGCTGGAATCTTGCCCTAATGACACAACTCAAAGGCAGAGGCATCACGGCAAGGACCAATCTTCCTTCTTCCAAAATGTCCTTGTGAGGGGTTGGAGTGGTGGCTCAAGGGATAAGGAAAGAGCTAACCTAGGACTGACCGTGGTTCTCTCCACCACCCCCCCCCCCCCCCGCCGCCAGGAGCAATTTCTGAGCGCATAGCCAGGAGTAACCCCTGAGCGTCACCGGGTGTGGCCGAAAAACAAACAAACAAAAATGTCCATGTGAGGCTGGAGGGGCTGTCTCAGGTGATAAGAAAGCAGGTGAGATCTGGGGCAGGTTTTCTGTCACAGAAACAATAGTCTACAGGTGTACCTGAATAAAGTATTAGACTACAGACAATAGAGTCCATCACTGAACATATGATTGGTAATGCTCAATTTATTTCTTCTATTTTTAAGAATGGTGGAATAGCTCTGAGTGGAAGCACAAAAACGTATTTGAAAACAAAAAGTATAATGTGACATGTTTTTCTTGAAAATAGCTCATCAAAAGAGAGAGGGTGTGGAGAGTGAAAGAAGAGAGTCAGGCAACAAACATGACTGGTCTCTGAGAGTCTTTGTTAAAAGTCTCAAGGCCAGAAAATCCTCCCTCATTCTAAGGGTCAACAATTGCTCAACAACTGAGGAGAACTGGAGGAGCAAAACTGTGTGATTCTTGAGGGTTGAAAAATGTTCCTCTTTTTCCCGAGGGACATGCTTCCCAAGTTCACTCTTATTAAAATATCAGAGGAATTGGGAGCTGAGTTCTTTTTGATGCTCAAAGCCAAGACTTTTCTTTTCTGATCCAATAAGGAATCAAGTGGCTGGATTGATAGAACACACTCATGTCTTTATGACCTGTTCATCATTGACCAAAGCTCACTATCTAATAGCCATTATATATTATCTCTCTCTCGGGAAGGTTGAATGGGATTGGTCAATTTCTGAAGTATGGCTTGGCCAGCTCTCTTATTGTGTCCTTGATCTCAAAGAGACGTTGAATTAGAGATGAGCAAAGAAGTCTTTGAAGGTATTGAGTTATTTATTCATATTTTGGTACAAAGGATTGAATCTAGGCCCTTACACATGAGCTTTCTATAAATTTATAGACTCCTTCTTCTGACTCTGTACACAGCTCCCAAGAAATTAGAACAGTGGTGATTTCAAGGCCATTGAGATTGAGGGAAAACACTTCATCTTAGCACAATTTCAAAGATATTATAGTCACAATTTTTCACTCTCCCTCCCCACGCTCTGGTATATAGTCACTTGTCAAAGCCTGCACTTTGAAAATATTTATAAGATAAATAATAATTAGATAATTAGTCAATATTTCAATTGATTGGTAACAAATAACTACATCAATACATATTATTCTCCATTTCAATTTGAAAATTTTTATAACCATTTTAACTAATTTCAGTTGTACCAGTGAAAATCATCATTTTATTAAATGTCTTTAAAGTAGCAAATTGTGGGCCTGGAGAGATAGCACAGCAGTGTTTGCCTTGCAAGCAGCTGATCCAGGACCAAAGGTGGTTGGTTCGAATCCCAGTGTCCCATATGGTCCCCGGTGCCTGCCAGGAGCTATTTCTGAGCAGACAGCTAGGAGTAACCCCTGAGCAACACCTAGTGTGGCCTAAAAACCAAAAAAATAAGTAGCAAATTGCACTCACTGTAACATTCAAAGCCTTAGGAGTTTTTCAGTTTTATTTTTCAAAAAGCATTCATAGAAATGATGGAAAATATAAACACATTTAGTAGATTATTATGGCTATACTTACAACATTAACATGTGACTGTCCAAAATATTTTATTATAATAATTAGTGGGGGAATCATAGACATAACAATTACTACTATGATCATTCCAAAATATTTATTATTTCCTTAATACTGTGAACTTCCTAAATGCAGTTCAGACATATACCAGAAATTCTATAGTGAAAGGGTCTCTTGGGATTAGACTTTATTAAAATAATAACTATTTATTTTGAATAAATATATAAACATGGCTAATATGAGTAAAGTACTTTTCCAAAGGCTTCTAAGATCCAATTAACTTTATTAGTGGGTTAGGAGGAATGTTGTATAAGCGCTTTGATTTTAATGATATATGTAGTGAGGCATAGGAGTGAAATAATTTCCCTAAGTCTTATTGAAAGAATAAAGTAGTAACATAACAGAACTAATTGTATTGTCCAGTCACTTCAAATGTGCCTTTCAAGTGATAAAATTGATGGTGTTGGTGGTGATAACAATGATGATGATGATGTTTCTCACCATCAACAATTTTCTTCCTGGTCAATTTTCTTCATAAATCTAAGAGGGAAAATACTAGAGTAAGGGACAAGAGAATGAGTTAGTGTGACTAAAGCATGGGTCACCTCTCTTACATATAGAAGATTCTAAGTCAATAATTGATCAACTGAGAGCTGGACAGATAGCATGGAGGTAAGGTGTTTGCCTTGCATGCAGAAGGACGGTGGTTCAAATTCTGGCATCCCATATGGTCCCCTGAACCTGCCAGGAGTGATTTCTAAGTGTAGAGCCAGGAGTAACCCCTGAGCACTGCCAGGTTTGACATAAAAACCAAAATAAATAAATAAATAATTGATTCATTAAAAAGCCAGAACAATGCTATAAAATTCCAGTGTGTGATCTTCCATGAAGGTACCAAGATCTTCTGTTTGATCTTCTAAAGTAGGTTCTATATATGCTAGACAATATAACAGCCTTCATGACAACCTCTTATTCCTTTTATTTTTAATAGAAATGTTATGGAACCAACACATGTTCATGTTATTTTAGCACAATGGTTGTCTTCTTGTAGTGTCTCATTTCTTAAATGCCAATTTCCCAGGTCATTAGCACTCCTGAAATAAAAGTTAATAAAAACATAAAAGTGATTATGTTAGATTTTTTTCATTATTGAGGCCTCAGTTTGTAAATCCTTCCTTACATAACACAAGGAGTTAATAGTCCTTTGGGAAGAAACCCAGAGCTACCAGGAGAATTTTACTCTCACCTTGACTCACAATTGAGTCAGGCAATCAATCTTACTGGATTCCTGTTTCAGATTCTCATCACAGATACTCTCTCACTCTCTCCCTTTCTCTCTCTCTCTCTCTCTCTCTCTCTCTCTCTCTCTCTCTCTCTCTCTCTCTGTCTCTCTCTCTCTCTGTCTCTCTATATCTCTCTGTCTCTATCTCTCTCTCACTCACACATACATTTTTCTCTCTTCCTCTTTCCTTCCTTACCCTTCTCTATTTAAAGTTTTACTTATCTTCGTAATTTCCAAGGGATCACACAAATCCTCCAGGTATAATCACAGATAGATTTTATAAAGAGCAGTTGTCTTTAATGTTGGATTTCAGGAAGAACTCGATCCAGTTGTCAGTTTGAAAGGAGGAAAGTTGTGTTCCTGGCACAACAGTAGGAAAAGTGGAGATGAATTTAAAGACAGATATAAACACTCTGCAACACCTCAGTTATATTAGCCAGTGAGTTAGAAAAAGAGAAAGAGAAAAATGCCATACAAAGGCGGTACATTTATCAGGGAAGTGAACAGCTGAGTAGGCAAGCACACATCTCCATTTCTTGTCTTATCCACATCTCTCAGGCTCTCACCTGCTCCTCTATATCATTTGGGTTTTTTAATTTCCAAACTATTTTACAGACATAAAGACATTTAGCAAAGCAAAAGAGCACTTAAGTGACTTGAGGACATGAAGTGGGAGATAGAGAATCAGTGTTGAATAACTGCAATGTCGCATTTGGTAATTCCACAGAAGAGAGGAAAGAAGTGTGAAGACTGAATTTTCTCTCTATACAGACAGTATTCAGAAAAGTGGGAAACCATAATCACTCAGCTAAGATTTGCTAGTCAATAGGAATTCATGTGTTGAAACTAAATCGATTTGTTTGACTTTTTACTATTGTCATTCTTTTAGACTGGACTCCTAACACAGTGTTGACCAAGCTTTAATGAATATAAATAGTGAAATAATAAATTCTATTGCCCAATTCTCTGCCCTCATATGTAACTGTCACAGTGACGGCATAAAGTTATTATATTGCACAGATGAGACTGAAGGCACAGAGATATTAAAATAATCTAAGTAGGCCAGAGAGATAGCATGGAGGTAGGGCAATTTGCCTTGCATGCAGGAGGTCAGTGGTTCGAATACTGGTATGAGGTCTACCTGGGTTTTATCCCTAGCATACTATATGGTTCCCCAAGCCTGCCAGGAG
This sequence comes from Suncus etruscus, assembly GCF_024139225.1. Lineage (NCBI taxonomy): Eukaryota > Metazoa > Chordata > Mammalia > Eulipotyphla > Soricidae > Suncus > Suncus etruscus. Next base: position 17,971,083 of record NC_064854.1, on the reverse strand, counting down.
TGATTTCTGAGTGCAAAGCCAGGAGGAACACCTGAGTACTGCAAGATGTGGTTAAAACCGGAGATATAAGACTTTGTCTCAGAGATTTCTATAATATGTTGCAAGTAGACCATTAGACAATTAATAAGAGACACAGAAAAACAAACAGTGTTTATACAATTAAATAAATAGTGAAAGGAAAAATTTAGAATATCTGAAAATTAGAGGACACAACTTATAATCAGATCCAGAATGTAGGAAAGGTAGTGAAATTTCTGTTAAGACTTCTAGAGGGATAAATTAAATACAAAAACTTGAAATATATGAACTGAGGGAGAGAACTCAGTACAAACACATTGGAATATAGGCAGGAGTTTATCAGGTGAATAGAAATGAGCAAGTGGAACATAACTTTTAGTTTTTCAACAAATATTTTAAGTTTCCATTCATATTAGCATGTAAGTGACTACCTTATGTAGTGTCAATCTTTGAAAAGCATTGCACATTTGAATTAGTAACATAAGTTGAATTAATATTTATTAATTGTTTTGTGTTTGATTGGAACATGCCACATCTCGGTCAGCGTAGCTTTCAACTGATAATGGATTCTCCTAAGAATAAGATCTTATCACTATCAGAGAGCAAATATTACAAATACTGGTAAATTATCGGTATCTACATCCATGGAAACTACTTCAATGGTAACAGCAGGTATATGACTCATATATTACATGTTAGTGGTTATATAATATACCTTATCTCTCATACACAAAATAATAAAGGCTTTATCAATGCAGATCTATTCAACCTGGCCACATTAAGTAGAATTCTGACCAGGAATGAGGGGTAAGAAAAAATCAGTCATTTATTTAGTTAGGATGACAGGAAAGTATAGATCTTGAGAGATACTTGATTTGATTCACACACACACAAGCTATGATTTATTCAATCCCTCTTGCACCATAACTTCTGATGAATACATGTGAATGGGTGCAATAAAAGAGCTGTGGACACATGTTTTTGGAACAACAAAAGAGCATGGGGACATGTTTTAGTACAACAAAAAATGTTTGGGAGACATGTTTTAGTGACAGAAATGAAATACAGTCAGAATATTTTGGTAGAGGTATCAAGATCTCTTTTTATTTCCTTAACTTTTTTTTAATTATTGAGGCATTGTGAGTTACAATACTATTAACGGTAGATTTTCATATACCTTATTCCAATGCATTCCAGCAGAATCTCCACTTCTCTCCCCAACACCTCTTAAAGGAGTTAGGCATCACAAGGATTATTTGAGAAATACATATAGTAACTCAATGACAAGGTAACACATAGAATGCTCCTAGGAGAGATTTTAATCATGGAACACAGGATGAATTTTAGAATATGAAGAGTAAGTTTGTTTATTATACTTAATATATTTGGGGACCATGGAAAGATATACAGTGAGAAGTATTACTGTGTCAAGTGGAAGTTCAATTCTTTTCTGTTTTTAGAGATACTTATGTCATTTTCAGAGTTTGAACTAGTCTACATGCCCATCAACTAGTGGATGAAAGTTCCTTTTCCTCACATTCATGCCAATACTGTTTTTTGTTCTTTTTGATGTGTGCCAGTTTCACTGGTTTTTTTTATCCATTATTCAAATTTCCTAAATATTTTTAATTTCCCTGGCATTGTTTTCACTAAATTCCAGTTCCCTAGCTTGGTTCTTATATCAATATGTTTATCATATAGTAGAAAAAATTCCCCCCAAATCTTTAATGTGATCAATATAACTACTGCTCTTACTGTCAGTACAAGGAGTAGGCTAATGGCAGGTCATGACAATTATCTGATCCATTATGGTCTGAATACCTCCAACTTTAACTGAATAGGGTCTGCCCAATACCTTATGGGGGAAATATATACCCCATTATTCCCCATTATTTATTTCCCTCTTGCCACTCTCTCTGAATTTTTCCATTCAAGGCAAGAGAAAGGAAGAAGATGAAAACCAGTAATGAAGCAATGACACAACTAATGCTGGTGATGTAGTTATAGGGAAAAAGGTAAGAAGGCAACTTGACTTTTACTTCTCAGACTTCTTTGGGCCATCGCAGAGGATGCTCCAAAGGAAGTTTTGCTGAGTATGGTGAAGTGTTATGATCAAAACCAAGAAGATCATAGTAAAAGTCTCCAGGTCTAGAATAACTCTCAACCTAGATAGAATTGGTAAAGATGTGCAGCTTCATAAGCTCAGAAAAAAAAAAATCCCTCAGGCTACCCAAATAAACGTCCCATCTGCTTACTGATGCCTGAAATTACATAGTAAGAGTTTCATTTCTTAGCCCCAAGCATTTGATTCCTGTTAAAATGTAAATCTCTTGGGCATGGCAATACTCTAAGTTGCTGTTCTATCTCAGGATGAAGAAATAAAAAAGTGATATTTTTTTCCTGTATATTTTTTTCCTGTATACTTTCTTTAAAGCAGATTTGACAAGGAGGGAATGCTAGGGCAATGGAGCTGGGAAAGAAAGGACCTGTGAAGGCACTAGACCTTACAGGATGGAGACCAGGAAAGGCTGATAGAGTTAAAATGGAAGTAAAAATTAGAGTATAAATGGAAGAATGTATCGTGCACCAGGGAATCTGGGAAAAGACCTTCTGTATTTCTGGATCTCAGAGTTGGTATTACTACCTGAATCTGGTTCACTAATTCATTACTCTCTAAAGTGTCTTAGAACTCAAATAGCTCTCTAATTCTATAGTAAGGATAGAATAGACATTTTTTCAATTTTTTTCTTTTTTGTTTATGCTTTTTTGGGGGGGTCTTTTTTGGCCACACCCAGTGACACTCAGGGGTTACTCCTGGCTATGGGCTCAGAAATTGCTCCTGGGCCGGCGAGGTGGCGCTAGAGGTAAGGTGTCTGCCTCGCAAGCGCTAGCCAAGGAAAGACTGCGGTTCAATCCCCTGGAGTCCCATATGGTCCCCCTAAACCAGAGGTGATTTCTGAGCACTTAGCCAGGAGTAACCCTGAGCATCAAATGAGTGTGGCCCAAAAAACAAAACAAAAAAAAGAAAAGAAAAGAAAAGAAGAGAAAAGAAAAGAAAAGAAAAGAAATTGCTCCTGGCTTGGAGGACTATATGGGATGCCAGGTATTGAACCGAGGTTCGTCCTAGGCTAGCGCCAGCAAGACAGATGCCTTACTGCTCCATGCCACTGCTCCAGCCCCTTGTTTATGCTTTTTTGAGGGCCACATGGATTACTGTGGGAATTACTCCTGCCTCTGAACTCAGGAATTACATATGATGGTTCTTGGGAACTGTAAGATGACACCAGCTATTAATCCAAAACAAAGGTGTTTCCCCATTTTTAAACCTATCCCTTTGATATGTAAAAGTCCATCTGGATATGTACATTTGTCTCATTCTTGATTTTCCCAGTCCTGGTGAAATGGGACTGGTTTAATAAAGAAAGAGCAGTTTTAACTTGGCAGAAGAGAGACCACAAGGTGAACAGCAAACCGACTCCATGATTCTCTCCTGACTGACTTGGTTTATTAATTTTTCTTGGCTAGCCATCTTCAGACTCAACTGCCTGGGGTGATTGCACAATGCATGGGGATTTACTTTACAACTTGTGTACAAACAGTTACCCAAGGACCCTAGAAGACCCTACTATGTTGAGTGATTTGACCCTCTGGTGGCTAATCACTATGACGGCCTCCTTCAAATGGACTGATTGTACAATGCCCTTCACCAGAACATCAGTATACATGGCACCTGTTTTGAACATGGCCAACGCCCCTTCAGGCAGGATAGAAGACACTGATAATACTGAGCAGATCCTAGAGGCCAATGCCCACTGTCTTTCTCCTACCAAAGGTGCTTTCCGAGAGGACCTCAGCTTCCCAACCTTCAGAAACGTATCAAGAACACTGATAGGGTAGAAGCCAGAGAGAAAACCCCATTGGAAGGGGACCAACAATAGAGAGATTAGTGGGTCCCCTCATCCAGATTCCAGCCCATGTAGCGAAGGCCTTTCTGTCCCAGGAGATCCCAAAAGCCTATTACAGGAGAAGATGGGGAAAAAGATGAAGGATCCAAATCCAGTGGAAGCCCAACTGAGGAGCAGATGCTTTCAGAACCTTCTGCCACATTCTAGGTTAATCTCTCAATCCTATTTGCATCGGTCGCTCTATTGCTGGTTAAACTGTGTATTCTACCTGTATAGATCTTAATAAATACTCTTTTGTTATAAGCCTGACTGCAAACAGATAATTTTTGTATCCAACTCTAGTGGTTTAGTTTTAGTTTGCACAGTTCTGGGAAAATGCATGATGTTGTTTGATTTTTAATGATACTCCGCTATCCATCGGGAATGTTTCTCAATTGCAATGATGCTTGCTTATACATACTATGTAGCGACTTATTCTTAAATCATGTGTGCCAGAATGTTCTCATGTCTCTGTCCACAGAAGTCTATTGAAAAGGAACTTGGATACTATAGATTCCTATTAAAGTGCTCATTATAAGAATGTTTTAGCAGGAGCAAAAGTGGTGGCGCAGTGGTAGGGCGCTTGCCTTGCCCACCACTGACCTAGGATGGACTGCAGTTTGATCGCCTGGCGTCCCATATGGTTCCCCAAGCCAGAAGAGATTTCTGAGTGCGCAGCCAGGACAAGCCCCTGAGCATCACTAGGTGTGGCCCAAAAAACAAACAAAAAAAGAAATGTTTCAGTGAACTTATTTTCAAACTGTATGTATTATATATATACATATATATGTATATAATATATATGTATGCATAAATGTTCTTGTGTTTTTGTTTAGGGATCTTTATGGAAAAGAAACATGGATGCTATGCAAAACAGTGCTCAGTGTAAGAAGGTTTAAGAATTTTTGAATTAAGTATATCTGCAGAAAATTCTAATGTTTATGCTGGAGAAGCTATGAAAAAAATTGTGATATGTGCAAGACAAGGATATGAAAAAAGCTGATTGTTTTGAGAATGATACATACAATCTAACCTTTGACACGTTTTTTTGTTTTTGGGTCACACCTGGGGTTTCTCCTGGCTATGGGCTCAGAAATTGCTCCTGGCTTGGGGGACCATATGGGACGCTGGAGATCAAAACGTGATTCCTCCTAGGCTAGAACGTCCAAAGCAGACTCTCTACCTCTTGCCCCTAACCTTTGACACTTTTACAGCCAACTTTTACTGTGTCTGTGCAAAATACAACCACTTTTGTAAGTTCTGATCTGGGGTTCCCACCTCTGGTAGAGAAAAATAAAACCAGAGCCTTGTAAAATTGTAAGATTACACCCTCCTATTAAACCAAAACAAAGGTGATCCCCATCTTCCTCTTTCCATTACAGCTATCCTTTTGATATATAAAAGTTCACCTAAATATGTACTTTTTCTCTATCTCTTGACCTTCCCAGTCCTGATAAATTGGGACTGGTTTAATAAAGAAAGAGAAAATTTAACTTGGCAGCAGAGAGACCACAAGGTGAATAGCAAACTGTCTCCATGATTATCTCCTGACTGGCATGGTTTATTAATCCTTCGTGGCTAGCCATCTTTAGACCCGTTTGCCTGGGATGAGTTCACAATGTGTGGGTATTTATTTTTACAGGGGACTATATGGGAAACCAGAGATCAAAACTGTGTTGACTACATGCAAACCAAACTCTACCCACTGGACTAACACTCCAGCCCCACAACTAGTTGCCAGTGTTGGTGAGGATGGAGAGAAAATGGAACTCTTGCACATTATTTGTGGAAAGTAAATGTCTTTTATCATTATGAAATGTAAAATATAAGTTCTTCAGAAATGATAGAGAATTCTCAAATACTCTTATCCAAGGCTGGGTATATATAACCAAAGAAATCACCACATTTGTTTCTCAAAGCAATGTCTATACCTCTCTGTTTATTGTGATAGAACTATCCTTTCTCTTCTTCCCTTTTCCTTTTATATAATACAAATGATATAATATGTATTATCTATAATAACATATTTTTCATCCTTTAAGAAAAATAAATTTTACCCTTTGGAATAACAAACAAAACACAAATATTACAAGGTCCCGTGTAAATGTGGAATCTGAACAAGTGAAATGCGGACCTCACACAAACCAAGGATGGAGAAGGTTGGCAGGAGTTAAGAATCAGAGAAAGAGGAGTTCTTGGTCGGAGTGTCCAAATTTTCCATTCTGAAAAAGAGTTTGAGAGGTCTTATATAAAGTATGGACACTCGAGCAAACAGTGCCTGGGGATGTCTCTGAAATCTGCAAAGAGTAGGTGTGTAGTATTTTCATCAGTCACATAAAACACAGTGTTGAGGTGGCAGATGAGTGGGTGATTAACTATACTGTTCTAATTTTACAATGAACGAACAGTAGAGTGAAGCTCATGACGCAGGTCTTAAATCTTTATAGTGTTATTTGTCACTAATAGCTCAAGAAACCTGAGGGGGAAATCATGTCAGGAGACTCACAGCTACTTCAGAACTCCAGGAGAGATTTGGCCTAGCCAGAGAATGTGGCTCCGTCATTTAGGTAAAGAGCCCCTGAGTTCCACTGCAATTCTCTAAGTCACAGAAGCTAACAGAACCCTGCAATATTTTCAGAAATACCTGACGTTTTTTTTGTTTTGTTTTGTTTTGTTTTTGTTTTTTTTTGAGGACTTCTCTGGAGTCCTAAATTGAATCACTGACAGTTGACAGCTTGCCTGATTTCCTGTCTCCTGGGCCTGTTCTTCAGCTCACTCCCACCTCAACTCCTGGTAGAAGATACATGAGAGGATAAATAAGGGACCAAAGAGTCATCAACTCCCTTGGCTTTCTTTTTTTTTTTTCCTGGGCTCTGTTGGATCCCAGGGCCTGGCATCGCCTGGAATGTAGTTTGGCTACATATCTGAGTTATGACTCATTTTTAAAAAATGGAAGATGAATAGATATGACAGGTTCCTCTCCAGATCCACAACAGTTTTCTGGAATTTCTGTTCTCGCTTCTGGAATATCATAAATAGAAAGATACTGAGTTGCTGATCAAGAGTATTGCCTCATTGTCTGGATATAAGTGAGGAAGATGCTCATGGCCACAATAAACACATATGAAAGACAATTGAAGTCACATTATTCATGTTAGTCTTGAAGTTGCTTCCCCATCCTTATCCACTAAAAAAATAGGGGGGAGAATTGATATATAATTAGCAGGTTTTCAGTGCATAGAGAAAAGAGATAGCACAAAAATAAAACTAATTTGTGTTCTAAGAAAAGGGTACATGTTTTCCTCCCATGTATTTGTGGATAGGAAAACGTTCACTTGTGCCTTTTCTTTCTTCCTGCATGATTTTTAGTTTGAGGGAGTTATCAACCCACCTAGAGTAATAGGTCACTCTCCAAAATTGACTCATTTCCGCTTTAGCAACAAGTCCTTGGACGATGGAAATTCTATAAGCCAGTCAATTTGTTCTCAGAACCAATTCTAAAATGCATCGGTTGGAAGCACAGATGTAAAAGATTCAGAAGCTGAACTGAATCCAAAAAATGCGACCACGATCACTTTCATTTTGCCAGACTCAGTTGACCGCTTCTGATGACTTTATGCTTCCCCTTGCAACTTGGGATTGACTCTCATACATAATTATGAGCATTGATAATTAGTTCTCTGATACCACAATGCATCAAATGCCTTGAATTTTTATTATGAAACACCATGGATAAAGACAGGAGTTCTTGTGGCATAGAAGAATTGGGGGGCACAGAGCCCTACCTAAATCTCCAAGTGTGTCCTTCCTTGTGCTTTCTCTGATCTGCATCGGCCATTCAGGAAGCACCATAAAGTAGTTATTTCAGCCTCATAGCCTGTGCTTCCTCTTCTTTACATCCATATCTGCTTTAACCTAAATATACTAACCTAGAAAACTTTCTTTTCCTAACCTTCATCCCTATATGCCTATAAAAAGCTCTCTTCCACCTCTCAGGGAGCTCTTTGAACAGACAGTTGGTAAGTAGATCAGCCATTGCATCTATCAAAATAGGGAGTAATTGTCTATGAGATTGATTATAAAATCCTCAGGTACCAATGGGGCTCATGTAAACCTTCTTGAATAAATTAATGAATAATGGCTGGAAGCCAAAATTTAAATTAGTCTAAACTTGTATCTTAATAAACTCGATAACAAATTAAAAGGAAATTTGTTGGATTAAAATGTGCATCTTGTACAGGATTATGCACTCCTTGGAGGATACCCACCAAATCCAGTACTCAGAATACAGAATATGAAAATTTATTCAGTGAGTAAATTTTATTAGATGTAGCATCATAACATTGCTAACAGGTGTACAGAAAGTAAACTTGATCCCCATCCTATGTCTAGTGATATCAATAAATTGAATCAATACATTAAATCTCAACATTGTTTTAATTTTCCCAATGACAAATACACACAAATATTATTACAGAATTGTTTTAATTTTTGACACTACTGTCATTAAAAATGCCATGAACCAAAAATATTTAGCATTCTCAAGAAGTAGAATTAGGAAACTTTGCATCATGCCAATATCTATGCAATTATTGAATGCATTCATCCATTTATCTAGCTAATTTTTATTCAGTGTTCAATGTACTGTATAAGCAGTGAAGGAATAAAATTGTGAAGAAGACACACTGTCTATTTTTTTTATCATGGAGCTTACTTGTGAAAAGGGCATAAGAAAAAGTGAACACACCTTGAAAGTAGTGTTGATCATATAAAAAAAATGAAGCTGTCCACCCACACTAGAAAATCTTGCTGTAACTAATGTCCAGCCAATAGTTTAGTGCTGCCTAGAAGTGAAACTGCAACAGAGGCAGGAAGATTTGTCACAGAAACACTTAGTCATGTGTGTGGCCTACAATGACTGGGTTCGTCATCATATGGAGAAGGTCAGCTGAGCAGTAGTGTTCATCGAGTGACACAGGGTAATCCAGATGACACAACATTTCCTCTCTCTCCAACCTTACCTTACCTTACCTTTCTGTTTTGTTTTGGTTTGGTTTTGGTTTTTTAGATTACACACAGTGATTTTCTGAAGACCATATGGGATGTCAGGGATCACTAGCTGACTACCCTTTACAGATCTCCCTATACAGCCATCAAGATATAACATGTCATCTCTCTACAGAGAGAGAATTTTTTTTTCAAACTATGTTAAGGACTACAAATCTAGAATTACATAGCCCATGATTTTTTCTAAAAGCGCTTTCACAGGATTTTACTTTTGCTTAATTGTTTTGCAGTGGAAGCTACCTCAGCAGCCTGTGGATGGCAATTTCCCACTACAAAAATGATGTTCAAATATCTTCAGAATCCCAAGATTAGTATCAACTTTTAAACATAATTCATACTAACTTTACTTTGCTTTTTGGGCCACACCTGGTGATGCTCAGGGGATACTCCTGGCTATGCACTCAAAAATTGCTCATGGCTTGGAGGACGGTATGGGACACTGGGGATCGAACTTCCGCCTGTCCTAGTTTAGCGCTTGCAAGGCAAATGTCCTACCACTTGCACCATGGCTCTGGCCCCAATTTGTACTAATCTTTTATCTCATAAATATGTTTTAAGATTATGCCTTACAATATTTTATATGAATGACTACAAAATAAATATTTTGAATGTATAAGTTATTACAAATAACTTATACATTTTGAATGTATAAGTTATTACAAATAACTTAAACATTGAAATGAGTTCTAAGTAGTGTTATTTTAAAGTGGAGTTTTCCTTTTACTCTTCATCATAAGTCATTATAAAGAAAACTATTCAAGAAATTTGACGTCAACTAATGGACGTATACATGATCCACTGATTTGTACCACAAACTTCAAAAGTTGGTTTTCTGCTAGAGATGTAGTAGTCTAGTTCTTCCAAGGGATGTTCAGGATCAGCAGTGGCAAACTGGGCAGCATACCCAGTTTCTTTTCTCACTTCATCATCAATTTCTTTTCATTCTTCAACACTGGCAAGTTTGTGGGCACCATTCTGTCCTTGAGCAGCATGATAGGACCACTCTTGCTGCTCACTTCCTGTATTTATTCTCTGGTATGTCTAAAAAAGGGACCCATACTGATGGAACTGCAGTCTTACCATTACCATGGACACAGCATGAGTGATCCAGGAGTCAGTTATTTTTTTTTGTTTGTTTTGTTTTGTTTTTTTCGGGCCACACCCGTTTTGATGCTCAGGGGTTACTCCTGGCTAAGCGCTCAGAAATCGCCCCTGGCTTGGGGGGACCATATGGGATGCCAGGGGATGGAACCACGGCCCTTCCTTGGCTAGTGCTTGCAAGGCAGACACCTTACCTCTAGTGCCACCTCACCAGCCCCTGAAGTCAGTTATCTTACCTTACCTTATGCTTAGTAGTCGCGCATAAATATGGTTGCAGTGCTCACTTTGTGGCATTCACTGTAGTAGTCACACCTATTTGCTGTGGTACTTCTCTTTTTTTGAACGCTTCACGAATTTGAGTGTCATCCTTGCACTGGGACCATGCTAATCTTCTTTGTATTGTTCCAATTTTAGTATATGTGCTGCCGAATAGGGCACCAGGATCAATGGTAGAGTTTTTCCAGGATCATACTTTTGGTACAGGGACCAACGCCAGGGATTGAACTCATAGCCTCATGCTTGCATGGCAGACACTTCAGTCAATGAGTTCTCTAGTTTGCTTGCAGCCCTGACTGAGTAAAATAAATGAGCAAAGCACCCATTGGAGTGAGTGGGGAGCATTGAACTATGGTGAGCGTTTGTGCATGTATTGGTCTACAGCTGTTTGGAATATCCAAGTAGAGACAGTGTTAGTTAGTGGGCATTGGGATGGAAAGCATTTATAGTGAGAGGCCAGAGAGACAGCTCATTCTCTGAGCACACGTTCTGCCTTGGGAGACCCCAGCTTCTCGTGATTTCCCCCATGGACCCTAGGGCATCCCTTCTCACATATAGATGCATTGATTCTAAAAATCACTGATATTACAAGAATCTCGTAACCCCATAGAACTTGTAAGCCATGAGTTTCTTGAAGGTTAAAGATTTTATTTTCTAAGTCAGAATCACTTGGTGTGAGCCTCAATCCAGTCAAATTTAGGCTGACTTAGTTGCCTTTTATTTCCCCCAATATAAAAACAAAGCCAGGCACTTTCCTGGTTTTTTTTTTGTTTTGTTTTGTTTTTTTTATCTACAAAGCAAAATAATAATGCTTCAGTCTTGAAATAGTGAATACTGGTAATAAGAATAACCTCTCAAATTAAGGGGATAATTTAAAAGGTAACTAATCCTATGGTCAATATCCTTCTAATAAGTTAGCTCAAAAAGAAGGAAAAGTTAAAGAATAAACCCAGGAGATGATTGCAAATGAGGAGATTATATACTCAAGACTAGAAAGTTAAAATACAGAAAAAATTGGAGATGGATCTTGAGAGTTTAAGATATAAAGGAAAAAATCAAATGAATGAGATTTAATTTAGATAGACAAAATGCTTTTATAAGTAGAATAATGCCAATGGGTTTTATAAATCAAATGAATACCAATTAGAATCACCCAATAGAAAAGAAACCCCAAAGAAAAGTGGAATTTTAATGGCAAAATATATGACTAAAGATTCATATTTTGGAAAATTTCTATTTTACAGTGTCACAGAGTAGACCATTTCTTAAATAGGCTTTTATTCCTGATGTAAAAGGTGAAAGAATGGTAACCTCATATACTGAGTTAGGATCCAGGGTAACTCAGATTAGCTCAATAAATATGCCAATTCGAAACCCTGCATCCCATATGGTCCCCCAACCCTGCCAGGAATGAGTTCTGAGTGCCTCCAGGTATGACCCCCCCCAAAAAAAACCAAAATAATAAAAAGTTTATAGTGTCTCAAGCATTGAGTTAGAGAACAAAAATTGTACTTTTCTGATGAGTTTAGATTCTAAGTAGAGAAATTATATATAATTGCCTATCTCACAAAATCTGTGAGCATATGAAGTAAGTGGCATTATACTTTACATATTCTGTGACATTATACTTAAGTTATGGAAGGAAAGTCCTGACTTTCTCTGTGTAACTAAATTTGGAACTTTTGCATTTACCTTTAGGTGAAGATAATATATCACAGACACTTGATAAGAGAGAGACTGAAAACAAAGTCACGTGAGAGCCTCCTCAACTTAACTCCTTGTTATTTTCTTTTTTTAAATTTATTTTTATTTAAACACCGTGATTACAAATATGATTGTAGTTGTATGATTAGAGTCATGTAAAGAATACCCCCCTTCACCAGTGTAAGATTACCACCACCAATTTCCCAGATATCCCTCCTCCCCACCCCATCCATACCTGTACTCGAGACAGGTTTTCTATTTCCCTCATTCATTCACATTGTTATGATAGTTTTCAGTGTAGTTGTTGCTCTAACTGCACTCATCACTCTATGAGGTGAGCTTCATGTCATGAGCTGCACCTACATGAGTAAATGGGGGGAAATAATGGTTGGGACTGAGGCAGTAAACGATTAGAAATGAGCTTTGTAGGGCAGTATCAAGGTCACAATACAAGATGGATATTATGCATATATAAACTATATGCATATAATACTATCAATATATATTGTACGCTTGGGGGTACTAGCCCCCGCATGGTTTTGGAGATGGAGACCAAGAAAAAAAATTTCCAGTGACTGTCCCAACATAAACCAGTGCAGCAACTGCCTGCCCTCCTCCCAAAGCGCATTCCCATTAGTGTAGGGAGAGGTATTGGGAAAGCTTGATGACCCTTATAGAGTCCATCTGGACTGGCACCCAGGGAAGGCCTGGAGTCCAGTGGAGAGGTGCATGGGGAGGAGGGCAGGCAGATATCTGGCTTCCGGTTTCCTCTTTGATTCTGGAGGCCAGCTCTTGCCAGGAATGGGTCTTGGGGAGGCCCCATGCTGGAGGCCTTCTCCCTCGCCTGGAGAGTGCTGGGAGGCTTGGCAGGCCCCAGCCATCCCCCTCTTTTTCCCCTGAACTCCTTGTTATTTTCCTGACAAAGACAAGCAGAAGGCTGGAATCCTGCTGGTCTTCTATGTCAAGTAGAGGCTTTGGGCACCTCCCACTGGGATTTTACTTCTCATCCCCCTGACAGAACCACGAGCATGATGATCAACAAGAAAACTTGGTGTGGTTCCTGGGTGCTTAGACACAAAACTCACAAGAATGTGGGTTCCCTGCTACCAAATAAAAAGATATCTTAGGTTGTCAGCACTCAAGCTAATTTACAATTGCTCTCCAGCCATTTTCTTCACCATTGTCATTCAATTATTCTTAAAGGTACAGAGTCTTCTGTCACTAGGAAGTCAATACTCTCATAGCCTTCAGGAGGCTTGTCCTTATTTCCAGTGGCTTTAGTTCTTGACAGCAAGACTTTGATTCTCTGATGGGTCCAACAAATATTCGTGATTTTCATTTTGTTCTTTTCTAGTTGTAGAAATGGGGGATAATATCCAAGGTTTTTAATGATCAGAGTTAGTATAAAATATCAGCAGTCATAATTTCTAAAATATGACTTAAAATAATTAAAAAAACATAAAACAGTTGGGGATAAATCTGGCTAAGGAAAAAAGTATAGACTGAAAAATAATCACTAGCTTTCTCATCCTCTTTCCTCAGAGCCCCTGAAAACCACACATATAAAATTAAACTCAAATCAAAAACAAAAGATTAAAAAGCTCTAGGAATTTTTTGGTGATTTCAGTTTAAAGAAATAGATCTTAGAAAGGATAAAACCTCTGGGTCCGGAGAGATAGCACAGCAGCGTTTGCCTTGCAAGCAGCTGATTCAGGACCAAAGGTGGTTGGTTCGAATCCCGGTGTCCCATATGGTCCCCCGTGCCTGCCAGGAGCTATTTCTGAGCAGACAGCCAGGAGTAACCCCTGAGCACCACCAGGTGTGGCCCAAAAACAAAAAAGAAAACAAAAAAAAAAAGAAAGGATAAAACCTCAACTATAAAATAATGATGTTTACTGTATTCTATTAAAGAAACCTCTTCTCTTTGTCCCTGAGCATATAGCCAGGAATGGGCTTTTAACACTGCTGTTGTGTCACCCAAAAGCAAAAAATATATATAACACTAGTCTTTCAAAGATACTATAAGGGGAAACATTAAAAAAAATTACAAAGTAGGAGATATTTTAGATCTTATTTCTGTTTAAAGAACTGTTAAGATGTTCATATTTCTGTGTAAAGAACTGTCAAGATACAAAGGAATAAAATTTGGCCCTCCAATTTGCAAGGGGTCCCCCAAAATTGAATAGGCACTTCTCCATTAAAAAGTTGCAGATGATCAAGAAATGTGAAAAACATGATTCAAATTATAAGCTGTTAGGAAAATGGGCAGAAAAATTAGTGATGTCCTTCAACTTACCAATGAAAATGACTGAACATAAAGTGTTATTTGACCACAGCAAGAGCAGCTTATCCTTGGGGGAAGTCTGGGCTTGTCATTCATTGTGGCAAGGAAGTGACATGGTTCAACCACCGTACAAAAGAGTTTGGCAGTTTCTCCAAAAGGTCAACATGCACTTCACTGATGATTCAGCTGTTTCACTTCGAGGCATTTATCTATGAGAGATCAAAACATATGCCCACAAAAGTACTTGTACACAAATATTCCTAACAGTACTGTTTGTAATAAACCCAAACTGGAAATCACTCTAATATTCAATTGATATAGAGGCAAGTAAACCCTGGCATTTTCACAGATGATGAAATTAATATGAAGTGATAGTAATAGTGATTTTATGAATTTATATATTGATTTGCATTAATTTACTATAATTTATATAAATGTTTATTTTAGTCATTCGTTCATATGAATATTAATATGAAGTGGACTAGTGATACATTATAATAGACAATGATGATAAATTTTAAATAATTATCCAAAAGCAAAGAAGTTGAACAAAAATAAATAGAATAAACCATCAGGGCCCAGAGAGATAGCATGGAGGTAGGGCATTTGCCTTGCATGCTGAAGGATGTGATTTGAATCCTGGCATGCCATATGGTCCCATGAGCCTGCCAGGAGCGATTTCTGAGTGTAGAGCCAGGAGTAACCCCTGGGCACTGCCGGGTGTGACCCCCCCCCACAAAAAAAGAATAAACCAACAATTTATACTAAATTATAGAACTGTAGCACCCATGAAAATAAAAATAAGATCTATAGTTGTTGGAGAATGGGAATGAAAATGATGATGATACATTACAAAGGACACAACTATTTTTTAATTAATATCTTTATTTTAAACACCTTGATTACAAACATGATTGTGGTTGAGTTTTAGTCATGTAAAGAACAACTCCCTTCACCAGTGCAACATTCCCATCACCAATGTCCCAAATCTTCCACCTCCCCACCCCACCCTCGTCTGTACTCTAGACAGGCTTTCTACTTCCCTCATTCATTAACATTGTTATGATAGTTCTCAATGTATTTCTTTCTCTAACTGCACTCATCACTCTTTGTGGTGAGCTTCATGTCATGAGCTGGAACTTCCAGCCCTCCTCTCTTTTGTCTCTAAAAATTATTGCAAGAGGGGTCGGTGAGATGGAGCTAGAGGTAAGGTGTCTGCCTTGCAAGCACTAGCCAAGGAAGGACCACGGTTCGATCCCCTGGCATCCCATATGGTCCCCCCAAGCCAGGGGCTATTGCTGAGTGCTTAGCCAGGAGTAACCCTTGAGCATCAAACGGGTGTGGCCAAAACAATAAAAAAAATTATTGCAAGAATGTCTTTCATTTTTCTTAAAACCCATAGATGAGTGAGACTATTCTGCATCTATCTCTCTCCCTCTGACTCAACATAATAGATTCCATGTACATCCATGTATAGGAAAATTTTATGACTTCCTTTCTCCTGACGGCTGCATAATATTCCATTGTATATATGTACCACAGTTTGACACAAGTATATTTTGAAGATCTTTATTCTGCCTAAGGTTTAATAGATCAAAACATATTGAAAAAAATATAGCCACTGTAAAATTTATTGTATTCCAAGTGTTTTGCCAATTTTAGAGGCACACAAAGGATAAAAAATGTGATAATTAAAATGTAAAAGAACTTGCATAAATTTTAATAGGTCTTGCGAAGTGTTGGATTCATGGATCTCATAGAAAAAATTATCTGCTGAACTCGGTGCTAGCTAAGAAACATTTGATACTTTGTGAGGAGCAATTTAATGCCTTATGATTGTAAAAGAAAAGAAATCATCGTTTCAAAACTTTCTAATTAAGGAAAGGTTATAAATGTATGGAAATGAAAATTTTCAAAGATGACCAAGGTAGTTTTCCAAAGATACCAAAATTATCAATTATTTGAAAATATACTGGGATGATGTTGATATAAATATGAGTAAAGGATTTTTTTTTTAATTTGAAGGTCCCGGCACTCAGAAGCAGAATATAACTATTTGTCACCTGGGATTTCCTTTTCTTGACATATTTTTAATCAACAGTATGCCTTGCTGATCTTTTACCACATGACTCTGCTCATGTAATGTAGAACATCAACGTGGATCTGGGTGTTGCCATGAAAGTACTTGGTGGTGTGATTAAAATTAACTAACAATGGACATAAGTGGTGTGGGTTATGTGGGTTATGAATGTAGCCCACATCAGCTGAGGTGAACTGAGAAGTAAAATGAAAGTCCTCAGAGCTTTGTGAATTTTTTTTTTTAAGAAGAATATACCTGCACTGGAATTTTTCAGTCCCTACTGCAGCTTTCCAAAGCACCTTGCACCAGTGCCTGCCTGTGTAGTGTGGCCTGATGAATTCTTAGAGAAAAATAAACCATTCTTTGTGAATCTCTATGTTTAAAGAGAAAAACAATTTTCTATATTTAAGGCAAAGAATAGACTCTAAAATGTGCCTTATGACTTGTTTTGAGTGTAGAGTTTAGTGGCCGAAAGCATGCTCACAATACTATATAACCATCAGGATCCTCCTGCCCAGAACTTTATTATTAACAGAAACAAAGTCCAAATCCATTCAATAATGGCTTCCCATGCCCCCCATACAGTAGTTTCTGGTAACTTCTAGTTTACTTTCTAGATGTGTGGATTTAACTACCCCATGTATTACATACAAGTATAATGAATCGTGCAATATCTGTCCTGTAATGTCTGGCTCATTTCACTTAGCATAGCACAGTCCATTGTTTAAGGGCATCTCCTTCACTGGTTCCTCTTTTCTGGTTGAATTTTAACTGACTCATATAAACTAGTCATAAATAAAATTGACATTTTCATTCAAAACACAGCTTTTCTAGAATGATCTATTGCTTCACTCATTTTCAGGCAGAATCAGTGATCTATTGGACTCTTCAGGATCCTCACACAAATCCTATTCTAAGAAAAAAGGTTGGCATGTCCCCTTTCCCTAATTGACTGTGAGATACATTTTTCCTCTTATGTATTCTTATTAGCCCTGCATCTAAATAAATGCTTATGGAATTCATTAACCAACTTAAATTTATGCTTGAAATTATGACTCAACCTATCAATATCTTATCTCTGACAAGAGACTGATGACTTAATTTTTATAAAGAAAATGATGATCCCTGTTTATAGGCTCCAGGGAACTTGTTGCTATTTGTGACAATCAGAATTAAAAAATGTATAAGGACCCCTCCAATTTCGAATTATTTATACTACTTGGCTACAGCTACTTAACTATTCTGAGCTGAAGGACATAGTGTTCTCAAAACACCTGTGTTCGCATTCACTCCAAAAACACAGGCAACACTGTACTTTGCCAAGGACTTGCTACAACACAAATTCTAGAACATTCCTGTACTGATTCCAGGTCCATATGTAAGTCTTCCATTGCTAATAGTTAACTCCGTCTTTGAACTTCGCCACAACAACGCAAGTCTTTAAAAACATGGTGCCGGTGAAAACTGGGACAAGCCCAGAGGCATTTCACTACCAAATAAACATGCTTCTCTATTTCATTTCTACTTCAGTCTTTTGGAAATGACAAATAATGTACACAGAAGAGGAACAACATTTGATCTCAATAGCAACTTCTGTTGCTCAAACAGTGGCTGAGAACAGAGCGATGTTTATGCTCCGTAGTCTAATCACACTTGAATGTTTTGGCTTGTTTATTGATTTATACTAGGAAACCTTTGGCATATGGCTTTGGAGATTGTACTTGTCAGGTTCCTGTCTAGAGAATGCCGAGAGGAATATTTATTTGTAATGAAGTTACCTCTTTATGCTTCTTAAGAAAATCTTCTTCGGAAAATGAGAAAAATCTATCTTTCGTTGTGGGACATAACAAAATAAAACATCTTTGTGAATCAATTCTTCTCATTTGTTTCCATTTCTCATTTATTTCATCCAAATCTTCCGAAATATTGTGTCATATACCTGTGCATAGGAGTGTGTGTGATGCTATCATGATGTTTGTTGAGTGGAGACACTTATAGTAAATTCTCTCAGTAGGGAGCTATGTAGAAATATAAAGGAACTTTCAACATTGTTAATAACCTAGCAGGGTAAATTTATTACAGAGTTTATATATAAAAAAAAAGATAGTCCAATCTCTCTTTTTTTTTTATTTTTTTTGTTTGTTTTTGGGCCACACCCTGTAACGCTCAGGGGTTACTCCTGGCTATGTGCTCAGAAGTTGCTCCTGGCTTGGGGGGACCATATGGGACACCGGGGGATCGAACCGCAGTCCGTCCAAGGCTAGCGCAGGCAAGGCAGGCACCTTATCTCTAGTGCCACCGCCCGGCCCCCCAATCTCTCTTTTGTCATCAAGATTGTATCTAAAAAATACCTATATTACTATAATTGCCAGAGAAGTAAGCACCGAGACTCTCAAAAGACCATCCTCATGAATTGTGTATTGTACTTTGTAATTAAATTTTACTCCATTGTCTTCCAAAATAATTTGCAATTTTATTTATTTACACCCATCTAAACATAGCAGAAGAAATTGTTGTCATTCTCCCTGCCCCGTCACATTAACGACAGTGGTTCCATAGAGACTAACCCAGCTTCCATGCTTTATTTATTTTTCATCTATAAATGTCCAGAAATAGATTAATGTTCGGGGGTAATTTTGGTTTCGTGCACTCCACAGATTTATTTTTGTTCACATTAGGAAATGATCCAGAGAGACTAACAATGTGGCGTTGATTGTGCTAGAAAATATCAAGTTGAGAGTTTCCTGAGAGCAATGTCATAGTAGTTATGTTTCCAGAGAAAGTCATTGCCCCTCCTCTACTCACCCCAAATGTCTGTTCTAATTGATGGGGCAGAAAGAGAAAATTCTGGTTTAATTTTAAAGGATGTGTTTAGACAACTTGTGCATGAGGGAAGTAAGGAAATATAAAATGACCCATGCTCCACATAGCCAACTATCTGAAAATCCTTTCCATAGGCCATATTATTCATGACTCCCACTTATTTGTAGACAGGGCCATTAGGCCTGGGGGTGAACTGAAGAAAGAAAAGGATGACATCTCCATCCTTGGACTTTATCGGCTTAAGTCAGAAAGTCATATATCAAAAGTCCAAGTTCCTTCAAATGCTTCACTATCAAAGAATGACTTTAGAGTACAAGTAAATGGATTGAATGCAGAATTCCTATCTGTAACCTTCTATTTAAATTGATCTGCTGTGATAGCAATGACAAAAAAGATCAACAATTTGCCCTTTCCCGGATTATTATTTTTTTTTGTATTTTTTGAGTGAAACAAATAAGTTTGCTTTGAAAGAATAAACAGATGTGGGGGTGGGTGGGAGAAAGAGTGAAAAAGAGAGGAGGGGAGAGGAACAAGAGAGAGGGAGAGCGAGATATTCAAGAGAAAAAAAAGCTTAAAAAATCCCAGATATTTTTTTTCTACTTTTTTATATTTCTCTTCTTGAATCTTTCTCCCTTCTACACAAGCAATCCGATAGTGTGTGGATGTTTTTTCTTAGCTTTTATCATTCAATCAATGTGATAAATACATACCACATAGCTCAAGTGGCTGTAACCCTTCACTAAACACTCCAAACACACACATATCTCAAAATATAGAGGATTTCACCCTTGACTCCAGAGAACTTAGCTGATGACTAAAGATCCCAGATAACAATCATTAATAAAAGCTGAAGCAATAGGGGCCCAGAGAGATAGCACAGCAGTGTTTGCCTTGTAAGCAGCCGATCCAGGACCAAAGGTGGTTGGTTCGAATCCCGGTGTCCCATATGGTCCCCCGTGCCTGCCAGGAGCTGTTTCTGAGCAGACAGCCAGGAGTAACTCCTGAGCACCGCCGGGTGTGGCCCAAAAACAAAAACAAACAAACAAACAAAAAAGCTGAAGCAATAGGATACAGCCCTAACACAACAGCCTCGCACTGCCCAGACCTAATAATGATCAAGCCCTGTGATGGTTATGTAATTTAAAAAACCTCTGATCAAAAAATGTCTCCTGGACCAGGTAAGGTGTTGGGTAAGAGTCTACAAAATACTGCAAATCCATGGCAAATAGATTAAGACCCTCATAAGCTTCCCACCCAATGACTTTATACCTATTAGACTTCATTTCCTATACTTGATAAATCCCAGGTCACTAGGTTTCACAATTAATATTTTTGTCAACCCATAAACATTATACTGAACATATAAAATGTACAAAGAAAGAGCAGAGGGTTGTACTTAAAGGAATAGGTGAAATTCAAATGAGCAGGCCCTAATCAATAATCTCATTGCTTGTCATCAAGTTGACACAACCACATAGAAAAGAAAACACACACACATATGTCTACAGCTACATGTAAAGATAAATTGCATACATTTCAAGAAGGTGAGAGGACGGGTTATTTAAAATGTGGATTGAATATAATCCAGTTGGAGAAGTAGCCATTGAAAATGTGAGTTGTGAACAGGAGTTGAAAATGATGGATTGACCACAGTTTTCTAGAGAGGATGAAGGTAGCCGTTCCAGGTACTTCTTCTTCATTTCCTTCTTTATCAGTGGAGTTTTTCAATCAACCTAATCTAGCAGAACATTTCTCCCAGGCTACTGAGATATATTTGCCAGAAACACTTTCCCCACACTTAAAGAAATGGGTTTAACTCCTTCACTGCCAAAATCCTGTAAGGCAGGGGAATTTGTTTGCTCATTGGCCACAATAAGGTTCTTTCTCAGAGGAGAAAAGTAAGCTGACTCTACATGGAAAATGAGATGAAGAACTGGAAAATTGCATCACCCTAGAAGCATTATAACATATAGATCCCTTCACTTTAAAAAAAAAACTGTTAATTTTATTTAAAGATGATATTCCCAAGTCAGCAATGATTCTCACCAGGATCTGCTGACATTTTACTTTTTTCACTTTAATAAGAGGAGAAAATATGCCCCCATTTTCCCATTCAGGTAGTGATGTTTCTTTCCTGCTTTTCCCAACAACTTGTCCCCTGAGAGGAGACTGCCTGACTTGTGGAATATGATGAATCATTTTAACAAGAAATACATGGCAGCTGGTTAAGGCTCTTTCTAGCATATAAATTAAGTTTGACTGACAGCTTGGTCAAAATTTTCCTTTGAAACTAGTCCCCGTGTGGCAGGTAGAATCAAGTATTATCATTTCATCTGCAGGAGGTTCTTTTAAGGGAGCCAACATTGCCAACCTTGTTGCAAAAAATGAGTGGTTTCCCCTCCCCCAATATTCTCAACCCCCCCCCCAAATAATTGATGAGATGATGAATAAAAAAGATCCAAGAGAGGAAAATACAGAGCAGTATTTAATGCCTAGGCTGAGAAAAGACAGTTACCGGAAATAGTACCAGTGACACAAAATGATACTGCAAAAAATTTCTTAGAACTATAAGCTAATATGCTGGGGTGCGGTGGGGGTGGGGTGGGGGGGAAAGTGGCTTTTCACCTTATTGATACAGACTTTTAAAAAGCTTTTTCTAATAAAAAAAATCCTAATGGAATAAAGAGAGCTTAAACTATAAGGTAATTTTTACTTATAATGTGTGTGATATTTTTTGAGTGTTCTTTCTTTTCTCCCTTATATCTGTCTCATGGACAAGGCTAAGTCTAAACAAGCAAGAGTTAACTTGCTGAAATACCTTCGCTTATTTTTTCATCCCCATGATTTGTAAGTATTTTATTTAATGGAATAAAAAAAATCACTCCCGGGTCAGGAAATTCCACTTACTCTGCAGAGAAACCTATAAAGGAACAAAGCAGAAAGCCCTGAAATATTCTACCATATTCCACAGGAGGGCAGAAGACTTTCTCCTTATTAAGGAGTCAGAGCTAACAATTTTGAATTATTGTACGTTAAACACAGCAAGCAACCAAGCAGTCTTGTGCTCTAAGCCATTTTAGAGTAATTTGTTTCCAGGACCACTGAGAAGGGCCAATATGCTTTCCTGTCTGGGAAAAAACAAATAGCAAAAGTAGACCAAACTCTTCTGTCTAGTTTTGTGCTATGTGATGGGAGATTACAAAAATATGCTTTTTTAAAATTCCACTTGAAAAGTCATCTTTTAGACTCTGTTTCCCAAAGGCCATGATTATTTTGGCCTGTTGATCATAGCTAAATACAACAGCCAACGCCTGGGGATATGCTTATTTAATAAGCTGTTTTGTACAATCTACCCTGAAGATGAGATCTTTTTGAGCTAAATCCTCCCCAAAATTCATAGAAAGCTATTAACTAGTTGTCCCCTCACTTCTAACCATTTAATACACACAAAACAAGAGTTCTAGATTTATCTAATTCAACCATTTATTCAGCCCTAAAAATCAGGATATTTCCTATCTACTGGTGAGACTATTAAGTACATAAATTCTAATGTTGAATTTCTCCATAATTTATAAATATTGCCTTTGCTCCTGTGTCCCACACTACTTGTGCTATGTGTGCATAGATGCAGGTTTGCTAAATGACAATTATATTAAATGAACAAGTTGCATCTAGTTTTAATATCTATCTTTTCAACTTCTTAAGTGAAATTTTTTGACCTATCCTAATATTTCATTTTAATCAAGGCAAGCAACCTACAATACAAAATGCAAATAATTACAGAAGCAATGTGTACACTGAAATTTAGCTGCCTGGGTCTGATTTTCATGAAATAGTAAATAAGCAAACAATAACAAGGCAATAATGCACACAAATTTCTTCACATTGTGATGGAAAAAATAATACTGATACCTGGATGATAATAAAATCTTCTGTTTTATTGCCATTAGTGTGAACAATGTAGTTTTACAATGTAGTTCTACATCTGTTCTGGAATTTGTTTCTAAAATATATAATATTTTACAGGTATCACTATTTTACACATTTATATCTGAAGGGTAGATGTTAACTTTTTCATCATGTCATAGACTGTGTGATTGAAAGGGAAATTATTTTATTGAAATCAGAAGTTTTAACTTTAGGTTGAAGTTTCTATTTTTTCACAAGAGAAAACTTCAGAATATATATGTAAATATATGTGTATATATACATATATATATACCTTTTTCTATATATATGTCAATTATATGGTGGTTTTAAAACTATAAGAACATCTGTTTTAGTTAATTTTCCGGGGACTTCACAGAGTAGACCAGATCTTCCACAACAAACTTGTGATGATGCTATTTTCAAGATGGTACCTCTGTCTGACAAGGACCTAAAGACTAAGTACTTGCATGTTCTGCTCTCATTTTCTGCTTCCTGCTCACTTTCTCTCAAGATCATGCAGGAGATGCTTCTTATCTACACTGTGGCCACAACACAAAGTTATCTACAGACACGCAACTTTGTCACATCTCATCTAGAGGTACACACATATGTGGACTTTTGCATTCTAATTAGACTGCAATAAAACTGGGAGAAGAGGCTTTTGATGCTTTTCAATTAATTTTAGTAATACAGTACACAGAAAATTCTGAAAATGCAGGTAAGTAACAGTTTGAAGCTAAAAATGGGCCCAACAAAGATTCAGATGTGAGACACATGAAGGTACATCTGTGTGCAAAAAGAAGTGCCTTGGGTAAAATGTTGGCTTAGCATCACAACAAATTCCAGTTTCACTGAAATATCTGTGATTCATCTTCCTAGCAAGATCACTGAAATGACATGGAAATTTGAGGCCAATTTTCATGGGTCTTCCATTATTGTACAGGGATCCTAAATGATTGTAAAGGAAGCCATTTTCCAATCTTCCCTATTAACGAGAATAAATAGCATGCCTTTACCTTCCATAAATGCTATAAAAAAAAGTCCTGAGAAATACAATTTCTCAGGATATCTATAGTGGGCTAAGCTAGGTACTATTAAAAAGTAGCAGTTTCCTAGTAGAAAGGCCTAGTTCAATTTGTCATAGTGACTCAACCTAGGCCGTAGTCGATTGTCCAACCCCAAACCTTGGATCCCATCCTTGAAACCTGCATTGTTTTCTGAACCAGCACCAGGAATCAAAACTCCACGTGGGGAGGCCCTAATGCCACCCTGATACCTAAGGTATTTTCCGGTGTATAAGACGATCCTTCAACCAGTGAAAAACTTCCTAAAGGTCTTAAAAGTCAGTTACTTCTTAAAAGTGTGTGTGTGGGGGAATCACTCATCCCTGAAGCTGGAGTAAGTTTCAGGATGTTGTATACTAGCATATAAGACGACCCCTGACTTTTAGGAAGTTTTTCATGGGTTGAAGGATTGTCTTATATGCCAGAAAATATACTTCTTCCAGGGTGTAATTATATAACACCCTGACAACTAGGAAACAGAAAACACTTGCTTTCAGGACACGTTTCCCTGCCCCACCACCTAACGGTGAGATGAAATCAGAAGATGCTCTGTGACACTCAGCTTTGGCAAAGTACCTGTGCAATAACCATGATCTCTAATTACAGAAGCCTGACTTAGACAACCATAATTGATAAAAAACACTTTTCCTGGGACCATGAAGAAAGACCTTGGGGTTGGACAATTAGTATGCCTGGAGCGAGCCTGTAGTTGATCTTATGATAGAATGCTTCATGGGTAGGGACATCCTGTTTTTTAGGCTAAGAGTATTTTCCTTCTAATTCCCCCAATGTTTACTTACCCAATATGCCTATCCAAAAACAAACAAACACATTTTCCACCACCACCCCTTGTAAAACACTTTTTTAATCTTACTTTTATCTCCTAAATAGAGGCTCCTGTCTTTTTCATAGAATCTTGGGGACATGAATTATTTTGTTTTACCTCAAATTTCTGCACTTTTCTACAAAAATGAGGGGGGAACGGATGAGGGATAGGGGCAAAGTGGTCTCAGATGCATTGGTGATGAAAATAAAGTACAGAAAATAAAATAAATATACAAACCAAAGTCAGCAACAATAGATTCAAGAGACCCAAACTATAATCATCTAAATTTAAAATGGGCCTATTACACTGGCAGACCAGGGAGCAAAGGGAGGTGGTATAGGATGCACGCTGAGAATTATGGTGGAGGGAGGTCAACATTGGTGGTGGGAATGGCCCTAATTTGCCTAAAGTTCAACTATAAAGGACTGTTGCCACAATAAGTTCAATAAAAATTAAAAATAAAAGATATAGTTCATTTAACTCATCTATTCGTCTGATTTATTTTCACAGTGACTTCAAAAATGCTAACATAATGAGGTATGAAGGTAGCATATCTGATCTGAATAGTATTAGAATTTTTAAAAGGATGCCTTCCTGATGCATTCAAAATGCAATGGAAATGCCAGGAGGGGAAAGTCCTCTTAATATATATGCATGTATTTTTTCATGAGAAAGAAAGTTCATAATTCCTACAAGTAACTTGAATGAGTCATACCCATCCCAACACTTTTTGATTTTACTTATTTAAAGGACATGAATAAGTTCTTTTCTAACATTATCTTAGACCTTTGAAATCAGGAATCCATTAAAGGCCATTCCAATCACAGTCCAGCTAGGATTTTTCCAGCGAAGATAGAACTAATATTTCTTGCTCTGGATCTTACAAAATATGATTTGTAGAATGAGAGCCAGAACCCAATGTTCAAGTTATTTTACCCAGGGGTGATTTCACATACATTTCCAGAGGTTGTTTGTCAAGACGCTGTATGGACATGCTATAGTCATGTATTCTGGAAAATTGTAGAACTGGTGGGGAAATTAATGCCAAAAATATCCAACAAGGCACCACTAGAACACAGGTTTCTGCCTGCAATATTCAGATTTGAATAGTTTTTCCAGGCACAAATTATTTTTATTTTTTATTTCTTTTTTAAAACATAGTTAAACATCTTAGTTACAAGTTTGTTCATAATACAGTTGGTTTTTTTAATCACAGTTATAAAGTAGTTCATGTTTGAGTTTCAGTCATACAATATCAAACACGCTTCACCAGTGCACATTTTCTGCCACTAATATCCCCTGTTTTTCTCTTGTTTTCCCAGCTGCCTGCCTCTGAAGCAGCCTTGTAAGTCTCTTTCTCTTTTTCTCTCTCACTCTCTCTCCCATTTTTTCATTTTAGACACTGATTTTTATGATTTTTGCTGAAGGGGTACTATGCCTATCACTTTGTCTCCTTTTCACACAGAGTTCTTATTCAGGTTGCTTTTTTTTTTCCAACTATCATTAATCAGACATAATTCTTAAGAGAAACTCTGAGGATGTAGCACAACTAAGATGAGAAAAATCATGTTTAAATTTGTCTTTTATATACTGGTTGGTAAGAAAAGGGAAGTGCATGCATGGACACATGTGAAGGTGTCTCCTTACCAGCTCCTCTAAGATCAGGGGATTGAGTTTGACGTGGGATGACTTTGAATCTCTCACTGGAGCTTTTTTTTTTTTTTTAATAATTAGGGTTTTTGATTGTTTCTTTTGGAGCTGAGGGAATTGTGAGGAAGACTTTAAGTTCCATGACCTACAATTATAAATACCCTCCTTATTCAGGTGGATCACTCACAGAGATGGTCCACTCCTCATCCATTATACAAAACACTTGAAGCTAATTGTTTTCAATTAAAATTTGACATGTGAAGCTGTATAGATAATGCTGAGGGTAAGCATTTGCCTTACTGGGTTTGATGCTCAGTACCACAGATGGTCCTTCAAATTTCTCCAAAATTGATCCCTGCACCAGGAGAAATGTCTGAGCTCCTCAGGGTGTGGTTTCAAATCAAATCAATAATTTTTTATCTATAAAAACAGAACTGTGATAATATTATAAAATATCCCTTTTACCCATCATCCTTCCCTTTGTCATCACATCATTTTGCTGTTACTTTGTGTGGGGGTTATCATTATAGCAGAGTTTATGTATATGAAATGTGTCATTACATGTGCATTAAACTTGTGAAGTTTGGGCTTGTTTTTATTTTTGCCTTGCTGTTTTCCAGAGAGCAGTCTCTAGACACTAAATGTTTGATACATGTATAACGGAATATTGCAAGTCTTTCTATTTAGGCTCTAAATTCTTGAAAAAAGCCTATAATTCTTAAAATTTTTCAAGAGAAAAAGAAAGCAGTTGTTACTTAATTTTTAAGCAGTAAAACATCATTTTCAAAAGGAGTTTTATTGATCTTTCCAGAACACTAGTAAATATGGCATAGGATTTGGTCTTAAAACTTCCATACTTTATTCTGCCAAGCTTTAATTAAAACAAGATGCAACTACAACCTTCTTGACAATATTCTCTTTTAAAAACTCTTCTCTACAAAAGGAAACAATGCCACATGATACTACTAGTACATATAGGGTAAAAATAACAAACAAGGAAATCTGATGTATAGAAAGTTCTTATCTAATAGGGGTACCTTGGACCCTGAACATTTGTCATAATGATTCAACCTAGGCCTCAGTTGATCAAACATTGACCATCCAGCCCCAAAGCTTGAATCCCATCCTTGGAACCAGCATGGTTTTCTGCACTAGCACCAGAAATTAAAATTCCACCTGGGAAGGCCCTAATATCACCCTGATACCTTCTTGCTCCAGGGTGGGTTTATATGACACCCTGACAACTAGGACACAGCAAAACCTTGCTTTCAGGGCAAGTTTTCCTAATGGTGAGATAAAAGCAGTAGATGTTCTGTTACACCCTGGCTTTGACATAGGATCGGTGCAAAAGCCAAGACCTTTCTAATTGCATGACTGTGACAGCCAAGACTGAGGAGAACTTTTCTTGGGACCATGAAGAAAGACCTTGGGGCTGGCGATTAATATACCCAGAGACTGTAATTAGACTTAATATGACAGGATCCTTTGTGTGTAGGGTCACCTGTTTTTTTTTTAGACCAAGAGTATTTCCTTTTTATTTTGCCCAAAATTTTCAATGCCTATGCAAAACAAAACAAACAAAAAAACAAAACAAAAATACCCTGACCCCATATACCTCTTTATTTTAATTTTATTTTTTCTTCTAGATAAGGGCTCCTGCCTTTTTCATAGAACGTTGGGATATGAAGTACTTTGTTTTGCCTCAAAATTCTGCACTTTTCTACAAAATTGAGAGAAAAAAAATAAAAGAGAATGAAGGCGAGGGGCCAAGTGGTCTCAGAAGCATTTGTGGAGATTAAAAAAAAAATAGAACCAAATACCTAAGCCGAAGTCAACAACAATAGAATCAAGAGAACCAAACTATAACAATATAAACTTAAAAGGAGCCTGTTACATTGGCCCTGTTACATTGGGATAAGGGTGTAGGTTTAGGATGCATCCTGGGAACTTTGGTGTAGGGAGATCAACACTGGTGCTGGAAATAGCCTTAATCTAATTTACTGTCACTGTATGCCTGAAATCCAACTTTAAATGACTTGTAATTCACAGTGTTTTTTAATACAAATAACAAAATTAATTAAAATAAAAACTCATCTCTTACGCTCTGGTTACAACTAGGAGCCATATTTCATTGCTTTCTCTGTTTTCATTGTAATGTTACTCCAACCAATTTAAGAGATAATTCTTAAGGGCCTGCCAAATGAATAGATGAGGAAACAGACAGGGAAGGGAGAAGAAGGAATCAAGGGGTTAGGAGAAATCAGCAAGAGCTCTGACAAACAAATCACTTTGCAGAACATAACCGAAAGAGAAACAAAGGTCTAGAACCTTCTGATTATTCTCCACACCTTGAAATTAGGAGTGAAGGCTGGAAGTCTTTCCCCTCTTTCCTACCCAAGTTATTTCCATTGTGGAACAGACTTGGGTCAACTTCTGGAGATGGAGGAAGGTCAAGGAAGAAACTAAGCATGAGCCTGTACCATCCTTCCTAATCTTGGCTAAATTCTTTCTGGCCATACCTGAACTTGGACCAAAACCTTGAGATCCACTTCACATACCCATTACGTAGGAAATTCATTTTAATTCCTCATCTGTGAGATGGAATTGGTCACTACATGACCAGCTTTAACTAAATATAGTCTTCTCTGTGCTTCGGATACTTAGATGAAAAAAATCATTTGACACGGGTAAACTATAAATCTCCCTGATACTTTGCTTGTTTATTTTGGGGAATGGAAGGTACCAGTGGTGCTCAAAAGGGACCAGGGGTCCCTCCTAGTGATATTCAGCCATCATTTCAAGATAGAGAGTTCGAGGATGCAGTGTTGTTTGAGTTCTGATGTGCTTAGGGGTACCTGGCCCCACTAATGGTGCTTGGGGCCTCAAGAGTTGCACCTGTTGATAAGGGATATTGAGTTGAAATCAGTCTCTAGCCTCTCAGGTTTGTGCCTTAACCCCTGTACTATTATTTCTCTGGCCCCATATGTTAACTTAAGCAAAATCTCTCTGCCTGGTACAATGTTGTAGCTACTGCATTATAATACATACTTATTCTCTAAGATGCAATCTGAGGCTGAGTTAGTAAATAGAGACTTAGGAATATTGATCTACACCTTCCCAAGAATGGACATATTCTCACAGGACTTGGCTCTCTGCAAATAATGCCAACAACTGCAGCAAAGCCATTATTATCTTAACAAAATGGCCCCATTACTGCTTCTCAGTCTATGATGACAACCTCTTCTTTACCCCTCCTGGCACTTCTCCAGTGTATCAATGAGCAAGCTCAACCTTCTTGATTAGCTACAGATAGGTAAGTTTGCAGTTTTGTTCATCATACATTCCTCTATAGTTCCTCTTCTGTTCATATATTTCCTCCTCTGCTCACACATTTCCTCCTGTTCATACATTTCCTCCTCTGCTCATACATTACCCCTCTATTCATATATTTCCTCCTCTTTTCATATATTTTCTCCTCAGTTCATTCAATTTCCTCCTGTTTTATTCATTTCCTCCTGTTCATACATTTCCTTCTCTGCTCATACATTCCCCCTCTGTCCATATATTTCTTCCTCAGTTCATACATTTACTCCTATTCATATATTTCCTTTTCTGTCATACATTTCCTCATCTGCTCATACATTGCCCCTCTGTTCATATATTTTCTCCTCTATTCATACAGGTCTTCCCCAGTTTATACATTTCCTCCTATTCATATATTTCTTTCTCTGTTCATACTTTTCCTCTTCTGTTCTTCAGCTCTTTGAAAGGGGCTAATGGAATTGTTATTTTATTAGTTGGGGAATTTATGGTGAAGTAACTGAAAGAAATTTCACATTATATTTTTTGCACCTGAAGATGCAGCTTTTTCAGTACATGTATTAAAAGATTGATCTTTTGCTGCTGAATCTGATTAAATCTTATAAAAATTAAGTTTTACTGTTAGTAAATATTCTTTTTCTTGGCAAGTACTTTTTCCACAATCTAGCAATTGCTCAATATATCTGAACTGTGATTTTAGTTATTAATGAATATAATAGTTTATACAAGTTCTTTTTTTTTTAATTTTTTTTTATTTAAACACCTTGATTACATACATGATTGTGTTTGGGTTTCAGTCATAAAAGGAACACCACCCATCACCAGTGCAACATTCCCATCACCCAAGTCCCAAATCTCCCTCCTCCCCCCCAACCCCCGCCTGTACCCTAAACAGGCTCTACATTTCCCTCATACATTCTCAATATTAGGACAGTTCAAAATGTAGTTATTTCTCTAACTAAACTCATCACTCTTTGTGGTGAGCTTCCTGAGGTGAGCTGGAACTTCCAGCTCTTTTCTCTTTTGTGTCTGAAAATTATTATTACAAGGGTGTCTTTCATTTTTCTTAAAACCCATAGATGAGTGAGACCATTCTGCGTTTTTCTCTCTCTCTCTGACTTATTTCACTCAGCATAATAGATTCCATGTACATCCATGTATAGGAAAATTTCATGACTTCATCTCTCCTGACAGCTGCATAATATTCCATTGTGTATATGTACCACAGTTTCTTTAGCCATTCGTCTGTTGAAGGGCATCTTGGTTGTTTCCAGAGTCTTGCTATGGTAAATAGAGCTGCAATGAATATAGGTGTAAGGAAGGGGTTTTTGTATTGTATTTTTGTGTTCCTAGGGTATATTCCTAGGAGTGGTATAGCTGGATCGTATGGGAGCTCGATTTCCAGTTTTTGGAGGAATCTCCATATCGCTTTCCATAAAGGTTGAACTAGACAGCATTCCCACCAGCAGTGGATAAGAGTTCCTTTCTCTCCACATCCCCGCCAACACAGTTTATTCTCATTCTTTGTGATGTGTGCCATTCTCTGGGGTGTGAGGTGGTATCTCATCGTTGTTTTGATTTGCATCTCCCTGATGATTAGTGATGTGGAACATTTTTTCATGTGTCTTTTGGCCATGCGTATTTCTTCTTTGTCAAAGTGTCTGTTCATTTCTTCTCTCCATTTTTTGATGGGGTTAGATGTTTTTTTCTTGTAAAGTTCTGTCAGTGCCTTGTATATTTTGGAGATTAGCCCCTTATCTGATGGGTATTGGGTGAATAGTTTCTCCCACTCAGTGGGTGGCTCTTGTATCCTGGGCACTATTTCCTTTGAGGTGCAGAAGCTTCTCAGCTTAATATATTCCCATCTGTTAATCTCTGCTTTCACTTGCTTGGAGAGTGCAGTTTCCTCCTTGAAGATGCCTGTAATGTCCTGTAGTGTTTTGCCTATGTGCTGTTCTATATATCTTATGGTTTTGGGGCTGATATCGAGGTCTTTAATCCATTTGGATTTTACCTTCGTACATGATGTTAGCTGGGGGTCTAAGTTCAATTTTTTGCAAGTGGCTATCCAATTGTGCCAACACCACTTGTTGAAGAGGCTTTCCCTGCTCCATTTAGGATTTCCTGCTCCTTTATCAAAAATTAGATGGTTGTATCTCTGGGGAACATTTTCTGAGTATTCAAGCCTATTCCACTGATCTGAGGACCTATCCTTATTCCAATACCATGCTGTTTTGATAATTGTTGCTTTGTAGTACAGTTTAAAGTTGGGAAAAGTAATTCCTCCCATATTCTTTTTCCCAATGATTGCTTTAGCTATTCGAGGGTGTTTATTGTTCCAAATGAATTTCAAAAGTGTCTGATCCACTTCTTTGAAGAATGTCATGGGTATCTTTAGAGGGATGGCATTAAATCTGTATAATGCCTTGGGGAGTATTGACATTTTGATGATGTTAATCCTGCCAATCCATGAGCAGGGTATGTGTTTCCATTTCCGTGTGTCCTCTCTTATTTCTTGGAGCAGAGTTTTATAGTTTTCTTTGTATAGGTCCTTCACATATTTAGTCAAGTTGATTCCAAGATATTTGAGTTTGTGTGGTACTATTGTGAATGGGGTTGTTTTCTTAATGTCCATTTCATCCTTATTACTATTGGTATATAGAAAGGCCATTGATTTTTGTGTGTTAATTTTGTAGCCTGCCACCTTGCTATATGAGTCTATTGTTTCTAGAAGCTTTTTGATAGAGTCTTTAGGGTTTTCTAAGTAGAGTATCATGTCATCTGCAAACAGTGAGAGCTTGACTTCTTCCTTTCCTATCTGGATTCCCTTGATATCCTTTTCTTGCCTAATCGCTATAGCAAGTACTTCCAGTGCTATGTTGAAAAGGAGTGGTGAGAGAGGACAGCCTTGTCTTGTGCCAGAATTTAGAGGAAAGGCTTTCAGTTTTTCTCCATTGAGGATAATATTTGCCACTGGCTTGTGGTAGATGGCCTTCACTATATTGAGGAAGGTTCCCTCCATTCCCATCTTGCTGAGAGTTTTGATCAAGAATGGGTGTTGGACCTTATCAAATGCTTTCTCTGCATCTATTGATATGATCATGTGGTTTTTATTTTTCTTGTTATTGATGTTGTGTATTATGTTGATAGATTTACGGATGTTAAACCAGCCTTGCATTCCTGGGATGAAACCTACTTGATCGTAGTGGATGATCTTCTTAACGAGGCATTGAATCCTATTTGCCAGGATTTTGTTGAGGATCTTTGCATCTGCATTCATCAGTGATATTGGTCTGTAATTTTCTTTTTTGGTAGCGTCTCTGTCTGGTTTAGGTATCAAGGTGATGTTGGCTTCATAAAAGCTATTTGGAAGTGTTTCTGTTTGTTCAATTTCATGAAAGAGTCTTGCCAAGATTGGCAGTAGTTCCTCTTGGAAAGTTTGATAGAATTCATTAGTGAATCCATCTGGACCTGGGCTTTTGTTTTTCGGCAGACATTTGATTACTGTTTTAATTTCATCAATGGTGATGGGGGTGTTTAGATATGCTACATCCTCTTCCTTCAACCGTGGAAGATTATAAGAGTCCAAGAATTTATCCATTTCTTCCAGGTTCTCATTTTTAGTGGCGTAGAGTTTTTCAAAGTAGTTTCTGATTACCCTTTGAATCTCTGTCATATCAGTAGTGATCTCTCCTTTTTCATTCCTGATACGAGTTATCAAGTTTCTCTCTCTCTCTTTCTTTGTTAGGTTTGCCAGTGGTCTATCAATCTTGTTTATTTTTTCAAAGAACCAACTTCTGCTTTCGTTGATCTTTCGGATTGTTTTTTGAGTTTCCACTTCGTTGATTTCTGCTCTCAGCTTTGTTATTTCCTTCTGTCTTCCTATTCTTGGGTCCTTTTGTTGAGCATTTTCTAGTTCTATTAGCTGTGTCATTAAGCTACTCAGGTAAGCTCCTTCTTCCTTCCTGATGTGTGCTTGCAAAGCTATAAATTTTCCTCTCAGTACTGCTTTTGCTGTGTCCCATAAGTTCTGAGAGTTTGTGTCTTGATTGTCATTTGTTTCCAGGAACCTTTTTATTTCCTCCTTGATTTCATCTCGGACCCACTGGTTATTGAGCATGAGGCTGTTTAACTTCCAGGTGTTAAAGTGTTTCTTCTGAGTCCCTTTGGAGTTCACAAATAATTTCAGAGCCTTGTGGTCAGCGAAGGTAGTCTGCAAAATTTCTATCCTCTTGATCTTATGGAGGTATGTTTTATGTGCCAGCACGTAGTCTATCCTGGAGAATGTCCCATGTACATTGGAGAAGAATGTGTATCCAGGTTTCTGGGGATGGAGTGTCCTATATATATCCACTAGGCCTCTTTCTTCCATTTCTCTCCTCAGGTCTAGTATATTCTTGTTGGGTTTCAGTCTGGTTGACCTGTCCAGTGTTGACAAAGCCGTGTTAAGGTCCCCCACAATTATTGTGTTGTTGTTGATATTATTTTTCAGATTTGTCAACAGTTGTATTAAATATTTTGCTGGCCCCTCATTCGGTGCATATATGTTTAGGAGAGTGAATTCTTCCTGCTCTACGTACCCCTTGATTAATATAAAATGTCCGTCTTTGTCCCTTACAACCTTCCTGAGTATAAAGTTTGCATTATCTGATATTAGTATGGCCACTCCAGCTTTTTTATGGGTGTTGTTTGCTTGGATAACTTTTCTCCAGCCTTTTATTTTGAGTCTATGTTTGTTCTGACTATTCAGGTGCGTTTCTTGTAGGCAGCAGAAGGTTGGATTGAGTTTTTTGATCCATTTAGCCACTCTGTGTCTCTTAACTGGTGCATTTAGTCCATTGACGTTGAGAGAAAGAATTGTCCTGGGATTTAACGCCATCTTTATTTCAAAATTTGGTGTGTCTTTTGGGTAGTCTTGTCTTAGATTAGGTCTTTCAGTTTTTCTCTTAAGACTGGTTTTGTGTCTGTGAAGTTTCTGAGCTGTTTTTTGTCTGTGAAACCATGTATTCTTCCATCAAACCGGAAAGTGAGTTTTGCTGGGTATAGTATTCTGGGTGAAGCATTCATTTCATTCAGTCTTGTCACAATATCCCACCACTGCTTTCTGGCATTGAGCGTTTCTGGTGACAGGTCTGCTGTAAATCTCAGGGAAGCTTGCTTGAACATGATTTCCCCTTTTGATCTTGCTGTTTTCAGAATTCTGTCTCTATCTGTGGGATTTGTCATTGTGACTAGGATGTGTCTTGGGGTGGTTTTTCTGGGGTCTCTTTTGGTTGGTACTCTTCGGGCATGCAGGATTTGATCACATATATTCTTTAGCTCTGGAAGTTTCTCTTTAATGATGTTCTTGACCATTGATTCTTCCTGGAAATTTTCTTCCTGGGTCTCTGGGACTCCAATGATTCTTAAGTTGTTTCTGTTGATCTTATCATAGACTTCTATTTTCGTCTGTTCCCATTCTTTGACTAATTTTTCCATTGTCTGCTCATTTGCTTTAAGTTTTTTGTCCAATCTCTCCTGCTGTATGGAATTGTTATGTATCTCATCTTCCACAGCACCAAGTCTATTCTCAGCTTCTGATACCCTGTCCCAGAGCTTATCCATTTTGTCATTCACTTCGTTTACTGACTTTTTCAGTCCTGTTAGTTGACATGTTATTTCAGTTTGGAGTTTTGTCATTTCTGCCTTCATATTTTCTTGGTTCTTATTAGTGTTCTGTTCAACTCGATCCATGGTTTCTTGGAGTCTGTTGAGCACCTTCCATATTGCTAGTCTAAAGTCCTTATCTGAGAGGTTGATTAGTTGTTCAGTCATTATCTGGTCCTCAGAATTGTCATCTTCATTCTCTATGTCTGATGCTGGCCTGCGTTGTTTCCCCATTGTCACACTTGTATTGTGGGTTTTTCTACGTGTTGTGGTGGTATTCATTGTCTATATGATGTAGGCAGCACACTCCTCTGGTTCCTCCCTTTCTGGATGGGCTGACTTGCCTCTAAGGGAGGGGAGTCCTCCGTGGATGAAGCCTCACACTGGGTCAAATCTTAGGCCCGAGCATGCAACAGAGAAGACAGTCCAGAGAGAAATGTTTGCTTCTGTGATATAGCGCCGTTCTTAGTGTGATTTTTCCTTCTTGTTGCAATGGAGTTCTTTCCTTAGAAAGAGTGCACGGCCGCGTAGCGAAGCGGAGCGGCCGTGCTCCTCTGAGCCTCTTTTTGCCCCACTCGCAAGAGTTTCACGCAAGAGGACAGTAGACAGACATAGACAGGTCACACTCACAGTCTTTCACAGCTGAGCCCCACTGGGCCGGTGTACTTTTGCGGATTTTCCCCGCCTGGTGTCACACACAGGGAGCCAGCTTTTGCAAAGGTTAGCCGGTTTTTATGCTCTGAAGTCCCTCCCAGTTTATACAAGTTCAATGTGATTGTTCCTTGTTACACAAGTAAACTCAATAAACTTTGGCCCTAAGGTATTGGTTTTTAAAAATATTGATTGTTAGTATTGTGATTTTCAGGTTTGCTTCAAAAAGTATTGTGAATTATCTTCTTTTATTCATCCCTAGATGAATAAAATTCATCTCTAAATAAAAGTATGGCTATTGAAGTCAAAAGAAGGAAATTTAGAAATCTCTATGGCAGATAACTGTTTGTCTTTTTTTTTTTCTTTAAAATGAAGAATGTGTGGGGCCAGAGCAGTGATGCTAGAGGTATCTCAAACAGACCAAATAAAAATAAGCATATATTCAACCACAAAATTTTGTTTTGGGACCATAACAGTGGTGTTCAGACTTACTCATAGCTCGATGCTCAGGCATCACTCTTGGCTACAAACTATTATAAAGATAATGTTGGAAGAATATACTTTATAAGTGACTTGATAAAGAGTAAAGATAGGAATAACTTTCTGGGAGTGAGAGTCATACTTTCAGACCAATGATGTCATGAGATTACACTTGCAGATGAAAGCAAAGACTCACCGTTAAAAGTCATTGCATGAAAATGGTGGTACCCAACACTAAGGACTAGAACCACAATTAATCTAGCAGTGGCACAAGTGGTAAGGCATCTGCCTTGCCCGCACTGGCCTGGGCCAAAATGCTGTTCGATTCCCCATGGCTTTTCATATGGTCCCCCAAGCCAGGAGTGATTTCTGAGTGTATAGCCAAAAGTATCCCCTGAGTGTCACTGGGTGCGGCCCAAAAACAAAAACAAAAAATAATCTATTTTCAACTGAGTGAGTTTAATTAATTGAAGGGGATGGTTTTAGATTGAGAGAGTAGAAGAAAAAGGAAGAGGAAATTAAAAGCAAGATTTTTTTCCAACTGAGTTAACCAGTGAAAGACTGTTGAAAGAGAAACATAAGATATATTCCTTGCTAAAAGAAACATGAAAGCTGAGAGTAGAGAAGAGAAATAAAGAGGGAAAACATCTCTGCTAGGTGAGAAACAGTCAAGAAACTGCAATGGCAGTTGCCTTGCTTCCCTTTGCTGCATTACTTCCATGTTGGACCTTGAAGCACTTTGGTCTTCTGACATCACTAAAATTTTGCTTCAGGCCCGTCCAGTGTCTTCAGCTGATGGATCTTTTACATCACTTCCTGCAATCTATGTGTGCATCTTGCCAGAATGGCAGCCATGGCTATCCAATCCTATGGCTGTTCATTTGTGGCAGAGAAAAACCTTACAAACACTATTACTTTATCAAACTTTATCAAACCCAACACTTTTCTTCATGGAAAGAGGGAGAAATCTTTCATCCAAAGGATCTAGATCTTAACCCTCAAAATATTATTATGATAGCCTTGCACATTTTTATAGCCTTGCCATGATTTAAAAAAAAATAATAATAATAGAAGCTCTCTCTGTTTTAATAACTAATTTTTCTCTCACCATAACATGGGCAGTGATTAGACTCAGAAACATCTTAACAGACTATTGATTGGTAAGTATAATATTGCATTCTCCTCATATGACTAATTAATGTTCCTGATTCAAGAAAACAGAGCATCTCTTTTCAATTTATGTGTGATTGAATAACCTGCGTGCATTCAGGATCAGGCATTTTTGACATCTCTGCAGCCACATTGCAAGGAATAAACCACAAAACCATTACTCTGTGATGGTTAAGAGTGAGTTAAGAAAACAAGACTTGAGTATATCTGTTAAAAGTGGGAAAAGTGAGAGCAAGAAGGAAGAGCCACAGGGGGAAAAAAAACAGAA
This sequence comes from Suncus etruscus, assembly GCF_024139225.1. Classification (NCBI taxonomy): domain Eukaryota; kingdom Metazoa; phylum Chordata; class Mammalia; order Eulipotyphla; family Soricidae; genus Suncus; species Suncus etruscus. The sequence goes on along the minus strand of NC_064854.1, from coordinate 17,932,780 downwards.
GGAAGTTTTGCATAAGTTAATTTGTATGTATACAATATCTTTGTATACAATGTATAATATATTGAAAACAGACCAGGAAAGTGGTTTGAAAAATAGAACAATGCATTTTCTTTCCTTATTGACACAAGTTAGTTCTTTTTCTTTGTCCTGGTAATTTTATGGAGATTTTGGCTTCTTGTAATCCATTTGTCATCCTCCTTTTTTTTTTTTTCTTCTCCACTCATCAACTGGGACAGTTATCCTGAGACAGACATGAGGAGCTGATGGCCTGACTAGCCCTTCACTTGGGGCCTACACACAGGTCTGGAGCAGTCTCAGGTCTGTGTTGGATACATACAAATGTATACAATTTGGAAATCCATTCTATGCCTTTCATATCTTTGATTGCTATGCTAATTAGTAATTTTTAATGACCTGTGCTCTTATTCAATACAAATACAAGAAACTCAACAGTCAAGATTTCTAGCCATATAATTCTCGAAAGTTTTAACTAATAGACTCCTGTGTTGATTATCAGGAAATTATTTTTCTTGGAATTCAAACCACAGAAGTAAGTCTTTGGGTTCAAAGGCATATTAAGAGCTGGCTTGGAGGCTTCTAGATAGAACACTATCCCAGAATCTAGCATTTCCAACACAGTTTTGGAGCTAATTAACAGGTTATCTCAGACTCTGAGAAACCAATCACTTTCTTACTCAACACTTTCCCCTTCAAGTCAAGCACTGAATTATTAGTCATATCTGACTTCCCTGGGGAGCTCAGTCACTCTCTATATCCTGCTCTCTCTATGTTGAGGAAGATGGGGACTTCACCCCTTCCAAATGACCTGCCTAACTTTAAGGACTTGAGACTGATCCACAGTCCAATGTGGTTTTTAAGTGAAGGGTGATTCAGGCCATCAGTCCCTCATGTCCAGCTCAGGAAACACTGTCTTAGCTGATGGTGAGTGGAGAAGAAAAGCAAAGAGGATGACAAATGGGATTGCAAGAAGCTAAAATCTCCATAAAATTACCAGGGAAAAAAAGCAACAAACATATGTCATGTTAAGGAAAGAAAATGCATTGATCTATTTTTTAAACCACTTTCCTGGTCTGTCTTCAATATAATATACATCATGGAGCCACTTTCAGTTTTTCTTTTTCTTTTTTTTTAAACCAAACAGAGATGCCTTCCAATGGAAGAGAAGGTTCAGATATACATCCCCTGAAAGAAATTGGCTCTGACACTCTTGAATAATTCAAAAACCTGCTGAGAAGATTTTGAAAATCCTCCAGTCATGAAACTCCAATATTTAGACTCTTAATGTTGCTTTCTAGTTAAACGCCTAGAGGACTGATGAGGATGATTGAATTGAGCGCAGGTAATTGGTAACCGTCATGGAAAAAGAAAAATGATTCTGGGCAAAAGGAAATGACAGCCCCCATTGCTTCCCTGGATTTCTCAGTTGTAAGCATTTCCACCAGGAAGCACTTACTCAAGTGCACACAAAAATATTTGTCTCTCCACCTTTAAGCACACTGAGTTCATTTCTATTCTCTCTAATCACTGAATAGTTTGTGGGTCTTTCTTCTTAAATACAGAGATGTAGAGTTTAGGATATTTCTAGATCTGGAATTCCTACTCTGTTTATCACTTTACATTTTAATGAATCATTGAAGAAAGAAAGAAAGAAAGAAAGAAAGAAAGAAAGAAAGAAAGAAAGAAAGAAAGAAAGAAAGAAAGAAAGAAAGAAAGAAAGAAAGAAAGAAAGAAAGAAAGAAAGAAAGAAAGAAAGAAAGAAAGAAAGAAAGAAAGAAAGAAAGAGAGAGAGAGAGAGAGAGAGAAAGAAAGAAAGAAAGAAAGAAAGAAAGAAAGAAAGAAAGAAAGAAAGAAAGAAAGAAAGAAAGAAAGAAAGAAAGAAAGAAAGAAAGAAGAAAGAAAGAAAGAAAGAAAGAAAGAAGAAGGAAGAGGAAGGAAGGAAGGAAGGAGGAAGGAAGGAAGGAGGAAGGAAGGAGGAAGGAAGGAAGGAAGGAAGGAGGAAGGATGGAAGGAGGAAGGATGGAAGGAAGGGGAGGGAAGGAAGGAAGGAGGGAAGGAAGGAAGGAGGGAAGGAAGGAAGGAGGGAAGGAAGGAAGGAGGGAAGGAAGGAAGGGGAGAGAAGGAAGAAGGAAGGAAGGAAGGGGAGGGAGGGAAGGAAGGGGAGAGAGGGAAGGAAGGAAGGAAGGGGAGGGAAGGAAGGAAGAGAATGGAAGGAAGGAAGGAAAGAACGAAGGAAGGAAGGATTAAAATTGTTTCCATCTACCCTCATGAAATCAGTTATTCTCAGGAAAACCAAAATGATAGTCATAAGGCTAAGATGTGATTGGTCTTGCTTAGAGAAATAAAGAGGTCTCAATATTTCAAGCATCACTATTATTCATGCATAAAAATTATTTTGATAATAGTTGGTACTAGGTATAACTTTTCTTCTGTTTTCCCAAGGAAAGCATTTTAACTACCAGCTAATTAAGACTTTAGATGCAGAAAGTAAATCTAAATTTATGTGTGTGACACCAGGGACAATGCCTTCAGTCTTGCCTAACTGCAATATGTTTTTAGTAAAATTCATTAACTTACTCCTGTGTCTGATGATAGATAGGTCCAAATAAAGGCACAAATCTCATTTCACTGAATCAGCCATATTAGGAGAAGAAAAAGTTGGATTCAGATGTACTTTCCTGTCAACCAAAAAAGTTCTGTATTCACCAAGAAAATAAGAAACTAGGCCTAAGCTGCCTGCAATGTCTGTTCCCTTTAGTATTCAGGATGCAAAGCTCAAGGTAGCGTCACCTGCCAGCTATGATTAATTTGCTATTTCTTACAATGTCTCACTTTGATTATTAATGATAATGATTTGATTTATGAGTTCTGTTTGCTGAATATTCTCCTTTTTCAAGATGCACTTTTTTTTGGGGGGGGGAGCGTGGAGAGGGGAAAAAGACTGACTGAAGGAGATATTGGCTCAGGTAATGGAATTCAGCATCTTTCACACACACATAAACACACACACACACACACACATACACGCACACCTTGGCAAAAATCTATCTCCCCATGTTTTCCTGGGATGCACATTGAAATCTAAAGGCCAGGTAGAGATACTGAATGTAATGAATGAGAGAGGGCTATCACGATCCCACTTCCTTCCAAAGGTTTTGTCTGGGTGAGTGTTGGGGGAATAGAGAACACTGGGGAGTGGGGCTTCCAAACTTCTTGGCTTTCTCTGACAGAATGATAACATATGAACCCTGCCTCATGAAGAGATTTGCATTTTGTTCATGCATATATTAAGAAGCTGAGATTTATTTTTAAAGCCATATGAAAAAATGCTTGAAACAGAATTCTAGAAAATGAAGTCAATTAGAACTCTGAGGGCCAACATGGTATTGTTAGAATATCACATTTCACTACCAGCTAACCTCCTTGTGATCATAAAAAAGGGAAATTCAGTCGAAATTAATTTAGTGCTTTTCATCAATGCAAAAAAAAATAACTGTGGAATAATTGATTTTTAAGGGTTGCGAATGACAAAGGCTCCCATCTTCCTTGAGAAATATCTTTTAGGAAAAGGATTGTTAATAAAGAAAAATAAGAAGAATGTAATCAACATGACCCAGATCGTGCCCCTGCTGAGAATCGGAAGACCTCAAAATAATTTCCAACCATACCACTGTAGCCAGAGACCTGCTGGGCACCTCTGAACCTTACACCACACACTTGCCTTGCTGCCATGTTCATAATAACTCATCAGATTCTTCTTAAGAGAGTCCCATTGGCTGTATATAGCTCAGAAAACAGAATCCAGAAAACAACACTAACAAAAACAGCTCACGAGGTTGATGCCTTCTGGGTCTGTTTGGAGGAACTGCAGGAACATATACTGTTTTATTTTTAGTTTTTGTTTTGTTTTATTTTGTTATGAGGCCACACCAATTGATGTTCAGGGGTTACCCCTGGTTCTGCATTCAGATGTCACTCAGGAATCACTTTACGAATCCATATGGGATGCTAGGGATTGAATTTGGGTAAGAAATATGCAAAACAAATGCCCTACCTGCTGTGCTATCAATCTGGCCCTTATTTTAATTTTTTTAATCAATGACTTTATTTCAAGGCCATATGTTCTAGAGTTGTTCCAAATATATGTATTTCTGCCCTTCAGGATCCAGCACCAATGTACAAATCCTTCCATTCATACCCTGAATTCCACCCATTTCCAAGCCTACTTTTTTGACAGGCATGAAATAATATGTTTTGTGTTGCTTGTTTACATCTAAGTGATAATAGAATGATTATTTTAAGTAGAGCAAAAACAATTGTGAAAATGATTGTATCTTGCAATAAGGTCATGAACTTGTTGACAGGTAATGTAAGCTATTTGTGGCTTGTTCATTTTTCTATTTGTTTTGTTCCTGAACATCCCCTGTTTTTACAAAAAGACTCAGAATTTATGGTGGAGACATATACGCAGGTCACATTAGTCTTCAGCTGGTCCTTACATCATATGATCCAGCTGACTTAGTGCAGGTAGGGAGCAAGGACTCTGGAAAACCTCTTCCAGGCTGGTGCATAGACAAGGAGGCACCAATAATTGCAGCAGACTGAATCTTGGGCTCCATTAGCCTTCATTGGACCATCTCCCACTCCCTGTTTTACAAGCTCAGTCATTCTTGGCTACATAGGAAGATTCTGATCTTCAATCAGTCTTGTCAGTCCAGGGGCCTTAGAGCTGGCATCTGGTCTCCCAAAGCTTCTTTGGGGCCCTAGGGCAATTACTGGGCTGATCAGGGCTTCAGGCGACCAGGGGTCTAGATAAATCCATTCCCTCTGGACTCTGTTCTTAAGGAGACATGTGGGTGACCAGCTTCCAAGACTTTTCAGAGTTAAGTTCAATTGCCCACCTTAAAATACTCAAAGAATAATGAATTCTCTAGGATAGATGCCTCTGATTTCCAGTAAGAGAAAGAAGGAAGGTATATTTATCAAACTCATCCACCTCCCTGTCTCTTGAGCGAGATGTGACTTTGCTGTTCTGCAATTTTAGTGTTTGTTTTCTTAATGGCATGTGGCCCACAATAACGCCATAATATGATTCAATTTGCCTAAAATTCAAAGTCCAGTATTGAAGACAACATCTTTCAAAACTTACAAGACACTTTTTAGGGGTATTGAGCTAGTCAGAACCTAGCATAAAACCAAAATACAGAAGAAAGTATATTTACATAAACTCTCTGTGCTAAATTTTTCATTGCACCCTAGTTTTCTTTTTATAGCAAGTGTGTTTACATTTTATTTTAAGATAGATCCTTTGTGCCCCAAAAAGGCATATTTTAAGGTCTAATCAAGCATCAACAAGATTGGATAAATATTCCAAATGAACTTTCTACGTTTTGAATTTTCCCACATACGTATGATTTTCTACTTTATTAAAATCTACTTACTATTAAAATACACTTATGTACACTTGAAGAACTCTAATCGGGCCAAACACCCAGAAAAATAAGCCAACATTAATGGACAAATTCTAAGAATTTCTTTTTTTATTAATAACTTATTTTGACCAAAGTGGATTACAAATCATTCACAGTATTATTTTAGGTACATAGTGACATTGAACCAGGGGCATTCCCATCACCAATGTTGTCCTCCCTCCACCCCTGTTCCCAGCATGCATCCCATATCGCCCCCCCTTTGCCTCCAGGGCTGCTAGTATAAGTGGTCCCTTCTGTGTCTAACTTGTTGTAGATTGGGTATTGATTCTGTTGTAGTTGGCTTTGGATTTGGTGTTTAAGTCTGATCATTTTTTATTCCTACTCAATATACATACAACTGTTTCGTCTTGGTGCCCTCCATTATTTCCCCCTTCATTTGTGAGGCAGAACAAGATGGTTCAAGTTATGTGGTTTTGTTTGAAGGTAAGAAAAAAACAGAAAAAAAGAAAAAGGGGAGGCAAAAATTTAAACAAGTGAAAAATGGGAGGAGTCCTTCTAGAGACTATAAAAATCAGTTTAAGACAAGAAAGGGGAAAAGGAAGGAAAACATAAAAATAATACAAAAAAATCAACCCCCCCAACAAAACAAAACAAAAACAAACTTTACTATTTTAATTTGCTTTCTTTCATAAAATTTCAATGGCCTTTTTCAATGTTGTTTTCTTTTTCCTAAAAACAGAAGCCAATGGGGCCAGAACAGTGGCGCAAGGGGTAAATGCATCTGCCTTGCCTGCGCTAGTCTAGGACAGGCCACAGTTTGATCCCCAGCATCCCATATGGTCCCCCAAACCAGGAGCGATTTCTGAGCGATAGCCAGGAATAACCCCTGAGCATCACTGACTGTGGCCTAAAAACCTAAATAATAATAATAATAGTAGTAATAATAATAAAAACAGAACCCAAATACACAAAAAATAAAGCACATAAACTTAAAGATAAAAGATATCAAAGAAAGAAAAACAAATCTGATCTTTTTGACTCCTTTATTTTGTTTTTATGGTTTTAGATATAGGAAGCAAATTTAGCAAATGCTAAGAAAAATTATGACACTGTGCAATTAATATACATTGATGTGTATTCATAATATATATTATATACATATCTCTTATTCAAGGTCCTATGAAAAACAAAGCATATAAACTTGAAGATAAAAAATAACAAAGAAAGGAAAAGAAATCTGATATTTTTGACTCTTTCATTTTGTTTGTATGAAACTTTACTTATACTTTTTTACAGTTTCAGTTATATGAAGTAAATTTAGCAAATACTAAGGGAAATTATGACACTGTGAAATTAATATACATTTATGTGTGTCCATAATACATGTCACCTATATCTCCTATTTAATGTCCTATGACATCAGTCACTTTATTCCCCCATGCCTGCAACATTTCATTCTGTTTCACACCCAGCAGGCAAACAACTCTTCAAACCTAACAGCAGGTGAAGAGAAAGGATGTTTCTGTTCTGGGCACAACAAAGCAATTTCCTCCCATCATACTTCATAGCTACCTTTTACATTTCCAACAGGCATAATGGCATTACTTCGTATAAAATCCATCAGAAATATCCTAATAGGCAGCATCATTCCAAAGGTATATAGGCTGGTTGCAAAAAAAATGCTCATGGCAAAGTTGGCCAAAGAATGTTCCCAATTTCCATGAGAATATTTATATGTGCTCTGGAAGGAGATTAAAAACCTTCCTCACTAAGTTTGCCCTCCACCCTCCTGGACCACCCCTTTGTCTGCTGAAAGAGATTTGTCTTTGCCTGCTGTGGTTGGGCCATAGAGGACCTGGAAAAAGCTTCATCCATTGCATGAAGAAGCAGTCGTCAGACTTCTGTTTGATGCATGGTATGTCTTGGCCCCTGATTCACTTTACTCTACTAGAAAGAAAAGTGTAGAGGATGTGATCATTGATTTCGACCAGGTGCCTTATGAGATGGATTCCATCTCTTGACCAGTCACAGCAGAAAGGCAGAGCAGAAAGCCCTAGGTTTGTTTTTTTCGATCCGTTGAAGTGCAATCAAGGGGAATTTCTGAAGGGCAGGCTCTCAGGGCTCTGTGCTGGGAATCCAGCCCTCGTTATACTTAATGGGGGGCTTCATGCCAAGTTCCCAAATCCCTGGGGGTGAAAATTTCCCCTAAAAAGACCTGGACGGAATTCAACGCTGCTAAAGGCTTGAATAAAACTTGACTTAATGTGTATTGTACATTTTTATTACCCTGAGATGATATGTTATAATTACCTTCTTAAAATCATGTGAGAAAAACGTCAATGCATTATTAACAAATGGGAATATTCCCAAACTAAACCAGGTTGGTTCTAGTCTCTCCAGAGGGGAGAAGAATCCTAACAAGCTGGCTAGGAAACTCATACACATGGCAGGAACTGGGACAAACATTTGGCTCCGTGAGTCTACCAAAGATCACCAGACTTATAAGAAATAAGTAAAGTCACTATAGAAGGTATATGATACAAAGCAGAAATACTTGAAAATGAGCAAGGAATCTGGACAAATTCTTGTTGAATGAAACAAGAATGAAACAAAACAGAAAAAATATTCCCCAGAAAACAAATAGATAGAAAAATTTTTCCCAGGCAAACATATTTACTGTAGCTTCTTAGAAAGCAGAGTGACCCAGTAGTAGAATGGAAATGAATTGACTTCTTTTTAGGAAGTTTGGGAAGAGAACTAGAAGTTTAAATATGTGTCCTTTCTTTACTCTTGCCTGGATTACATCTAACTTTATTAGGCATCACGATCAGAGAGAATTTCCATAAGAAATGTGACACTAAAACACACATTGCAAAGTCTTTTAAAATGAAGAATCTTGGGGCCCTAGCGGTGGCGCATTGCCTTGCACGCGGCTGACCTAGGACGGACCTCAGATCTATCCCCAAGCATGCCATATGGTCCCCCAAGCCAGGAGCAATTTCTGAGGGCATAGCAGGATTAACCCCTGATTGTCACAGGCTGTGGCCAAAAAACAAACAAAACAAACAAAAAAATGGAAAGAAAGAAAGAAAAAGAAAGAAAGAAAGAAGGAAGGAAGGAAGGAAGGAAGGAAGGAAGGAAGGAAGGAAGGAAGGAAGGAAGGAAGGAAGGAAGGAAGGAAGGAAGGAAGAAAGAAAGAAAGAAAGAAAGAAAGAAAGAAAGAAAGAAAGAAAGAAAGAAAGAAAGAAAGAAAGAAAGAAAGAAAGAAAGAAAGAAAGAAAGAAAGAAAGAAAGAAAGGAAGGAAGGAAGGAAGGAAGGAAGGAAGGAAGGAAGGAAGGAAGGAAGGAAGGAAGAAAGAAAGAAAGAAAGAAAGAAAGAAAGAAAGAAAGAAAGAAAGAAAGAAAGAAAGAAAGAAAGAAAGAAAGAAAGAAAGAAAGAAAGAAGAAAGAAGAAAGAAAGGAAGAGAAAAGAAAGAAAGAGAAAGAGAGAAGAGAAAGAAAGAGAAAAAGAGAGAAAATGAAGAATGAAAGAAAAGAAAACAATTTTCTTTTGGAAAATCAAGGTGCTAGAATTCAAACTCATAGCCAGAAGGGAGTGGCAGCTGATTGGATAATACTGAATTTGTTAGGGCAGGCTGCAAGGTGGTCGCTGGCTTTGTTACTGGGGCTCTTGCAGTTTGATGGGCACCCCTGATGCAAAAAGCAGGTAGAGACAGGCCTCCTGAAAGGCTCTATTGGCAGTTCTGGATGGGGCTGACATTCAGCTGGAGGTGATGAGTTGTAGTTGGAGGCTTAATCCTCTCTACCCTCCCATTGCTTGATTGAAGATCAAAATAAGACTTTGTGTTTGGCAATTGTCGTTTGGACATCCAAGCTTCAGAGTTTGAAAGGCATCTTAGTAGTAGATCAAGAGAGGTGGACTGGAAGTCATTCAGCATGAACTTGCCATATAAAATCTTGGCAGGAAGAAACTGAAAGGGTTGCCCAGGAACTGGGGCAACTGGAGGGGTTTTTATGAAGGTGGAAGAGAAAGAAATAGGCTTGGACATCTCTGCCCTGGTGAAAACATTATTAGCTGGAGCCACACAAATTTGTGGCTTTAAACACTAAAAATCTGAATATTAGACTAGGAATAGAATATAGCAGTTATTTTTACTTATTTGATGCACTCTGTTTCTTCCAGACTTTATTACAGATATAATTCAAAAGTGAAGTGGCCTAAGAATAATGATTATTGAATGGTAATAATATATCCCAAATAAGAAAGCTTATTTATTTTTTATTTAAAAAAAAGAGTATAATAAGGTCAAAGCAATAGCACAGCAGGTGGGTGTTTGCTTTGCATGCTGTTAACCCAGGTTTAATCCCTGACATCCCATGTGGACCCCAGAGCTGCCAGGAGTAATTCCTGAGTACAGAGCCAGGAGTAAGTCTTGAGCATCATTGAGCCCATATTCTGCACCAAATATATAATTGTAAAATATTAGAAGCTTTCTAATTATTTAATATATGGAAAATGACATTTTAACTTTTCAATCCCTTGGAAAAATGTACATGAAAAAATGTGATATATAAATATAACTGTACTATTTTAAGAAATAATACAAACTTCCATTTTCTTCATTTTCCTTCATTTCTTGAGATTCATGGTCAATGCAGGTTGGTTAGATCTAGCCCCTAAGGTCATCAAAAGAGATAATATCTAATGCATATCTATGCAATAAAGTTGGCACTTTCATCTCTCAGAAATAGGCAATAAAATGTGCTATTATCATAAGCTCCCATCTAACCTGTCAATAATTCAGAAGCTTGAGTAATCACCTGGACAGTCCAAAAGTCAATTGAAACAATTCCACAATCACATTTTGTTCTGAATTTATTAGCTAACTCCACTTTTGCCAATGTAGACAAGCTCTAAGTTCATCTAAAAGTTCTCCAGGGATTGTTCAATCCCTAAAGCCCAGATCTTCACCAAGACTACTACAAACCAACTTAAATACACTGGAGCAAGAGATGCAAGTCTCAATTTTACACAGCACTACTTGCGTGGTTTTTCAGGGCAATGCTAAGACCTTTTGAATTTCAGTTTTATTGCAATTTTAGTGAAGATTTCCTCTTTAGATAGTGTCATAAAATGATCTCAAAAATTTTTTTGATGATGCTCAGAGATTACTCCTGGCTATGCACTCAGGAATTGCTCGTGGCTTGGGGGACCATATTGGATTGCCAGGGGATTGAACCGAGGTCTGTCCTAGGTTAGTGTGTGCAAGGAAAACGCCCTACCACTTGCACCACTGCTCTGGCCCCTCAAAAATAATTGATTGCACCAGCACTGATGTTTCACTATAGTTGAATGAAGGGGTTCTCAGACTCCTAGTAGAACTTTCTTTCTGCAGATACCTGAGGATATCAAGACATTTATTATTAGCACTTGAATTAGGAAGCTGAATAAAGATCTTCCTTCTCAGGTGTGAATGGCATTATCTAACTCATCAAGGGTCCAAATAAAACTGAAAGATCTAGAAAGGGTCCAACATGTCACTTCACTTGAACTGAGATTCAAATTCTTCGAGCTTTGGACATCGAAAATGATTTTTTTTTGGACCTTCACACTTAGAATAACTAATGCCCAACAATGTTATTCTTTGAGGATTCAACTTGCTACACTCTTTATTTTTGTTTGTTTTTATGCTTTACTCCAAAACTAAACATGTAATATTTAGTTTTGTACAAAGAGGTGAATTTTTTGTGACTTTCAGAAAAAGGAAGTCTACATTGCAGAAACCATAAATACTTTATCTTTTTTTTTAATTTTTATTGTAGTCAAAGTGAGTTACAAATCTTTCACAGTAATATTTAAGGCACATAGTGATAATGAATATGGGACATTCCCACTACCAGTGTTGTCTTCCCTTCATCCCTATTCCCAGCATGCATCCCATATCTCCCTCCTTTACCCTTCATAATGCCACTGTTCCCCACTTGTACAGCTTGTTGTAGATTGGGTATCAATTCTATTGTTATTGACTTTGAATGTGGTGTTCAAGTTTGATCATTTTATATTTTTACTAAATGTTCATATAACTGTCTGGTCTTGGTACCATCTGTTTTTCCCTCTCAAATTATGAGGCTGAACAAGATGATTCCAGTAAAGTGGTTCTGTTGGAGATATAAGAAAAGGGAGAAGAAAAGAAACAACAAAAACAACAAAAAAGAGCAAAAAAAAAAAAAAAAACTAAGAGGAATCCATCTAGGTGTTATAAATATCCATTTAGAAGAAAGGGAAAAAAGAAGAAAAAGGTAACAAAACAAAACAAAAAACAAAACAATAAGGCAGTAACAACAAAAGTACAAAAAGAACAAACCAAAACCATCAACTATGAAAAAACAAACAAAACAAAATGAAAAACAAAAAAGTCAAAAAACCCAAACCAGGGCCTGGAGAGATAGCACAGCGGCGTTTGCCTTGCAAGCAGCCGATCCAGGACCTAAGGTAGTTGGTTCAAATCCCGGTGTCCCATATGGTCCCCTGTGCCTGCCAGGAGCTATTTCTGAGCAGACAGCCAGGAGTAACCCCTGAGCAATGCTGGGTGTGGCCCAAAAACCAAAAACCAAAAAAAAAAAAAAAAAAAAAAAAAAACCCAGCAACTACTTAAAAAGGTTTGTGTTTCTTCTTCTTTTTTTTATTTTGCAAAGGCACAGTAAATTTTGGGGAAATTAGAACGGGATTTCTCTTGGCCTAAGAGATACAGGACTTCTCCGTCCTCGAAGCATACTGCCAAGGGAACAACTACAGACTCTCTATATGCTCATTTTCACACCCCAAGGGAAGAGATGAATTTTTTTAAAGATAATCTGGAGATCATCAATTGATTGTGCAGGTGACATTGCCATAGAAAGGTGCACTCTTTTGCAAAAATCAGAATTTCTAAGGGTCTGCTGAAGGCACTCATTCTTTATCCCAAGGCAGGGGGGGGGGGCATTGGTGGTGGGAATGTTGCACTGGTGAAGGGAGGAAGTTCTGTTTATGACTAAAACCCAACTACAATCATGCTTGTAATCATGGTGCTTAAATAAAAATTTTATATAAAAAAGACCTTCCTATGACATTTGAAATTTTTTAAAGACTTTATGATAACATTTCATAATTCATGGGAAAATTCTATGAAGATAAAAGGTATCAAAAACATTCAAAAAAGAAATGCGATTTAAATTTTGTGTATAACTTTGAAATCACTTAAAATGTATGGTGTCAATAAATAAGAATAAATATGAGAAAAAGAAAGTATTTTATAAAGACTTTACACTATATTTTGAAGTGTTATATTCTCTTCTGTATTATGCTATCCTTTTTTTATTTGTCTGTTTTTCTTTTGTTTTGCTTTGGGGCCACACTTGACAGAGCTCAGGGCTTACTGCTAGCTCTGTACTCAGAGATCACTTCTGGCTGAGCTAAGGAAATCATAAAAATGGTGTTGAGAATTAAACCTAGTTCTGCTTCACAGGAGGAAAGTGCCCTTCCCATTGTGCTATTGCTCTGCCCCTACATTATACTTCTTAACTAGGAGTTTTAAAATGTAAAATAACTTGTGGTTTCCTAAACAAAGAACCATGAAAACAGTCCCACAATCCCAAAATATTAGACAGTGTCCAAGAATGGCAGCTCATGCAAAATCCAGTTACTTTAGTTGCTTGAATTTAATTCAGGCATCTTGAGTTAAGTGACTTTAATTCTTTTAAGAGTGACTCATGGGGCTAAAGTAATAGTATAGTGGGTAGAACACTTGTCTTGTGTTCAGTAGACCTGGGTTTGATCCGGGCACCACATATGGGTTTCTAAGCCGTTTAAAGAATGTTGCACTGATGAAGAGGGTATTCTTTACATGACTGAAACCCAACCACAATCATGTTTGTAATCAAGGTCTTTAAATAAAGGTATTAATTTTAAAAAAGTAAAACAAAAAACAAATGCATACAGCCACTAAAAAAAGAGTAAGTCTTTGAAAGCACTGCATGGCATGCTCCCCCCCCCCCCATCAAACATACACACACACACACACACACACACACACACACACACACAAACACACACACATACATAATATGAGACCAGATGGTAGCACAGCAGGTAGCTGACCTGAGTTTGATTTCCAGCATCCCATATAATCCCTTGATCCTGCTGGCAGTGATTTCTAAGTGCAAAGCCAGGAATAACCCCTGAGAGTGGCCAGGTGTGTTTCCAAAACAAAACAAAAAAGAAATAGTGACCAGTTGAATTAATGATGCACCAATATGCAACAAAGAAAACTATGATTTGGTGACTGAAGTCAGTAGTACAAGTCATATCTCTTCCTTTTGATTTGTTTGCATGAACCATAGGAGAAAATAAAATTTCGGAGAAGAAAGCAATTATCATTTATGGCTTTTGTATAAAAATCAGTCTATCATTAGGGAATTAATTCATTGCAGGTTTTAAAAGACAACTGCAAAGATATTTAAAAATATTATAATTTAACAATCCTTATAAAGGTAATTGGATGCTTGGTACAATCATCTAAAATTATGACTATGTCTGTATAATGAAAAGTGTAATAAAAATTTCATTAGCAAAATGCAGTGAATAAGTAGAAAGTGACAACAAACAGAATGCCTATACTTAAGATGCCATCAAGAATAGTAGTTAAGCATAATCAAAGAATTGATATAGAAAGATATTTATAAGATCAGTTTTGCTTTAATTCTTTTAAACATACTATCCAAGGATCTTAGTGCATTTTTTTTCAATTGCCAAGTCTCTCTTAATAAAAAATTTCCTTTCATTTCCATTATGATATTGCTAAACTGAGTCAAGGAGAAGATTGTCTGGTTCACTAGCTACAATGAACAGAACCCTCCTTTTGGAAAGACACTCCTGTATACAGCATGGAGTATCTACTGTATGGACTGCACTCTAGGAGCACTAACTAATGCCCCAAGTGCAGAACTCTGATCACTTTTTAGTGCAAGGTTGAAAGGCATAAGACAGTTCTGTGACAATATTCCAACTCACCACACACCACATTCACCTTTCAAAATTAAAAAATAAAAAAGCATCTTCAAATGCCAAGGATCAATTGCATGTTTCTCAGGTGACAAATTAGAGGTTTTAACTGTGCCAAACTCTTTCAACTGACCACTTTTCTGGGTGCTCCTTAGGAATAAACTCAATTAACTTGAGTCCACAGCTTATCTGTACTAAAAGTCACCTCAGCTCAGAAACCCTGCACAGAGTTACCTTTGTCGAAACCACCAATAAATTCAGTAGGTTAGGAGCTTCTGGAGCTTGTTTCCAGAAGGTTCTAATTCTGAGTCACTAGCCCAAGTTTACACAGTGTTGAGTGATCAGACAGCCCATAACTCAAGTGGGGCAGGGCATGTTTTTGAAATATTCCAAAAGCTTTTGGAATGATAAATGCCAGAGACTCTGAGTATAGAGTTCATACAGCAAATCCAAATGTGAATGAATGAACAGTGGAATAAGAGCAATTTCTCCTCATAGCATAGCTAGAACATTCTCTAGGATTAAAGACATTACAAAGTCAAGAAAAAAGGGAGTTAAAATGTTAGTATAGGAGCCCTTTCTCTGCGCAATACCTCATATATTACTCTAAATCTGAAAAACTGAATTATCAAAAACCTAAGATTACTCCTAAGAGAAACGAAGGAACAAATGGGCTGATACCTTGTTTTTTTGCAGTAATTCTTATGAATTTTTGTTCTTAATGCAAAAATTAATATAACAAAAGCTGATCAAAAAAAAAAAGCTAATGAATCTAAGCATACCCTCAGAAGAGCCATTTGCCTCAAGATGTGAAGTGAATAAGTGTCTAAAAATGTCATGTGCAGGTATGAAAGAACATCATGCCACTGAAAAAAAAGCTTTATTATTCTAAAAAGAATCCACCTAACACATCAAGCACCATGGAATGCTCACCACAACTAAGAACCTCACAGGAGGGTGTAGATTTGAATAGTGGCAGTTGTAGAACACTAAGCTCCCAAGCAGATTCCCCCCAAAATCGCTCATATAGGGAAATAGCCTACTCTCTTCCATTCCAGAGAGAAACCAAAGGGAGAGAGAAACCAAGTAGGAAAAAAAAGGATGAATCCTGATTTGACTAATTCCTTGAGAGACAAGTACTCAAATAGGAGGTAACCAATATTTTTCTCTGGCGAGGTGGAAGAGAAGCTTGGTAATAGGGTAAGTAGTAGTCTGAATGATGTAGTGTGAATGAATGTAGTCTGAATGATGTTTTCTTGTTGTAAAAAGAATTTGCTAAGTTTATTTCTCACCTTCTTGTGGAAACTCTTATTCTTTTCTTTTCTTACATCTTCCTGGAGTCCAAATTTTAGTTATAACAATGGATTTCCTAATCCCTGCTGTTGTTAAATCTCCTTGTTAAGAGAGCAGTCTCTCTCTACACCATAAATTAGCTCCTACAAGGACAGGAAACTATCTGCTTTCTCTTTTCTCCAGTCTTTTGTTCTGTACAATGTGATATGCTCCCCCACATTTTTCTTATGAAATGAGGATTTACTGTTTTTGAATGCTTATCAGTATCTCACTACTTATATGAAAAGAAAAGAAAAGAAAGAATATTATGAAAGTCTCCTGCTGAAAAATAATCAGGAAAATGCCAGAAAGTATTGGAGAGATATGACTCTATAAACAGGGAACTCAATGGTATGCTTGTTTTTTATTTTCAGATGTAGAGTCCAGCATTAAAAATAAAGCTTAATAGAACAGGCTTTGCAAAGACAAGAATTCTGGGGGGCTCATATAAGCATCTTAATGTCTAAGGACAAGTCATAGTTGAACATCTCTAGGTAGGCTGTATTGAATAATGGTTGGTTATGCCGATTTAAACCAATAAGACTTAGAAAAAGAAGTTGTGACCTAGAGACTCTTGAAACTATCAGGTAGATCATAGAAAAGGTCAAAGATGAAAAGATTATAGAACTCTAGTTGATAGATTGGAAAAAGGTTTCAGGCAATTGGAGCAGTTGCCCAAGTTCACAAGGCACATGGTTGGAAGTGCTGAAGATCAGTGGCCTCTGCCATGAACTCTGCCTTTGCAGAAAGAGGACCAGAGCAATAGCACAGCAGGTAGTGAGTTTGCCTTGCATGTGGCCAAACCAGGTTTTATCCCTGGCATTTCATATGGTCCCCAAGCCTGCCAGAAGCAATTTCTGAGTGCAGAGCCAAGACTGACCCCTGAGCATTGCCAGGTGTTGCACAAAAAAATTGAAAGGGAAAAAGGGGGGAAAATGAAAATAAGAAGCAAAAGAACAAATAAAGAAAGGGAAGGAAGGAAGGAAGGAAGGAAGGAAGGAAGGAAGGAAGGAAGGAAGGAAGGAAGGAAGGAAGGAAGGAAGGAAGGAAGGAAGGAAGGAAGGAAGGAAGGAAGGAAGGAAGGAAGGAAGGAAGGAAGGGGAGGAGGGAGAAAGGGAAGGAAGAAAAATTATACAAGCATATTATGTAATAAAAATAAAGCAAAATATACTCAAAGAACTCAATAATTTCAATATCCTTATCCACTTGCATGTGAATCAAAATATTTCTTTAGATATTTGGATCACTATCCACAGAAAATATAGACATCCACCCAAGGGAAATAAATCTAAAGATGCCTCCAGAAATAAAAACCAAACTCCTCACCCTAATTCTTTGCCATTTGATGTGAGATAAACAAGATCTACCTTGAGAATGTACTAGATCTAATACATCCAAACTGATTTCAGATGAATTGGCCTTAATTTCAGTTTGGACAAAGTCACTAGCCTATGTTGGAGCTATCCAAGGTGCTCAGCTCAGACCATTGCTGTCCATTTATTGGTTAGTCATACTTATCAATCTAAAGTAAACAGCATTTACTCTGTAAGTATGTTTGAGTCATGCTATGTCATTTCCAATTTGATTTGATTATTAACAGTCTAGATTTCCTACAGAATAGTGCATCCCAGCTTCCAGAAGCAGCCAGTTGGATTCACACAAGTCTTAAAAGATAGTCTTCTAATATTAAAATTGGTCCTTTTTTCTGCTGCATTATAATTTCTGAACAAGTATTAGTAAAATATTTAGATTTTATGCCATGACATCTCATGAAATATAAAGTCCTATAATAAAGTTGCCTTATTCTTTAATATTTCAAATATATTTTAAAAAATTTAAATAGCTTATTTTTTGCCATGTTATCTTGTAATCTATTATTTCTTTGTGTTTTGCATTTTAGAGAGAATTATAGTATACTTGATGTTTTCTAGAATTTACCTAACTATATTACAGTGTTCATTCTTAATATATCTGAGATATGCTTTTACATATATAAGGTGTTATCTGCAGTTTATTACTTTCAGTTACATAAATTTGTCCTTTTTGGCCTCTTAGATTATATACAAGTACATTTTATGAATAAATATTATAGAAAATTTAATGTTAAAAAAAAGATTGTCAAGCACCTGGTAGTTGTGTGTTCATCAATCTGCACATGACAAGCACTAAGATGCCCACTAGCCAAAAATTCAGTGCATATTCCAGTGAGATTTAAGCCCTGGCATTACCACAATTCTTTTCTTTTGGTGGTTGTTGTTGTTGCTACAAGTTATAGAGAATAGAAAGAAAAAAACAGGAATGCAATTTATTTCTATTATGACATTTTATTATTTTTATTATGACTTTTTGTTTGGTTTTTGGGTCACACCCAGCAGCACTCAGGGGTTACTCCTGGCTCTTTGCTCAGAAATTACTCCTGGCAGGCTTGGGTGACCATATGGGAGCCTGGATTCGAACCACCAACCTTCTACATGCAAGGCAAATGCCTTACCTCCATGCTATCTCTCCAGCCCCCATTGTTATGACATTTTAAACCCTATTTTAATTATTAAAATGAGGAAAGACATTGTCAATAACCCACTAAAGTTATTTTTGACTGCCATGAGTCTTGATCCACAAAATAGAAAAATGGACAATTATTAAAGAACTATATATGATCACATTCAGAGGCTGTGACTCTTTCACATGTCTTCTTCATCAGACTCTGTTGTCATGCCATTGATATATACTCAGCCCAGATGTTTTGTTTGTTTGTTTGTTTGGGGGCCACACCCACTGACACTCAAGGGTTACTCCTGGCTATGCGCTAAGAAATCACTCCTGCCTTGGGGGACCATATGGGATTCCAGGGATTGAACCTAGGTCCATCCTGGGTCAGCCATGTGCAAGGCAAATACCCTACCACTGTGCTATCGCTCCATCCCCTACTCAGCTCAGTTTTATCTCTCTGACTATATTTTTTAAATATCAACTCCTTTTGAAACCAGGCTTATTTCACAAGACTTTCCCTAGATAGTCTTCAATAGCCCAAGACCACCAACACTCATCTGAGGATGCTTGATGAGTTTAGAGAAAATTCAGAGGAAGGAACTGGTTTGGGATCTAAATTAGGGATGTTTCTCAAATGGGAAAAAATAAAGAAAGAGATCAAAGGTGGAAAACACGCTAACCTTGTGTATGATTTCTTTTTTCTTCTTCTCTCCTCTTTCATCTTCTGTAGCAAAATAAAAGCAAGCTTGCATTATAAATGACTCTAGTGTCTCTCACTAGCTTTCATCTACTGGGAATTTTACAAATGTCTCTATCATTTTCTTAATTTTTGTAGATGTGGTAACTTGACTTTCAGGGGGTTAGAGAATGTTCTAGTGATTAAATAGAGAGGATGTGAAGCTGGAAATGGAAAAAAAACTAAAATAGTAATGGACAAATAGGACTTGCTTTGAAGTCCATTACCTTCCACCCACTTGGAGTGCATGAGCGGTTAGGACATTAGAAACTAATGTGTGTTAAATAAGTTGACTATAATGAAGCATCCATCAGTACTTGAAAAGTGATTATACCCTTAATCCTTGTGCTATTGCACAATGTAATCACTGGGTGACATTATTCCAACAACTCTAGGTACTAGATAAACAATCTTAAATAATCTTCTAATGAGAAACTACTTTAGGTAGCATACAAGAATTAGAAAAGACGGAGTCCAGCAGTGACCAAGTTAAACTTAATTTTAGTCCACCTGAATAGGAAGAACTACAAGAGAAAATACTCAGTTTAACCCTTTTTTCTTGCTGAGCTTCCAGAAATAACAGTAGGTATTTAAGAAATTGGAAATTTGGACAACAAAAATAATCAAGCACTGGAAAGGCATCCAAGGTTATTTCAGGACAAGGAATTTGAGGAATATTCCCCTGCCAGAGGGGGGGGTGAGGGGGATAAATTCTTTCCTGCATCTATGAGATAATTACCTTTAAAATAATCAAATAATAAAAAATAACAAAGTAAACAATAATTAGGTGAGTTCCTAAGCCAAGATAATGCTCTGGGCCTTTTCCATGGGGAAATAGTTTCTAGATGCAGTGAAACTTCAGAAGATCTAAAGAGTCACTCAAGTGAAAAATGAAGGGTCTGAAAACAAGGGGCCTGAGGAAAAGGCATACTTAGAGCTCCTTTGGCCAAAGAACAGAAAGCAAATGGTGATTGAGAAAGTCATCAAATCAATCAATGTGCTTTGTAAAGATTGGAGGTTTTCAGTTCCCACTCTAAAATACATTTTAATTGCCTGAAGATATTTTATGTTGGACATCTGTTCCAAACATTAAATTCATGCAGTTTCTGGGGCATTAGCACAGATCATGTCAAAAGATCCTTTCTCCCTACAATTATTAATTAGGATATCCATGTTGGTGCATTCAAGGGACACAAGTTAAGTGACTTGTTCTGTGATAAAGTTTTATTCTGGTGACAAAGGACAGAGCAATAACCTCATTTACTTTTTGGTACTTGTATTTTCTATCATTGTGTTTCTCTATCATTTATATTCTCAATACTATAGAGATTATAAATTGTAATATGCTATTTGTGACACAATGGTGATCTAGCAGCAACAACTTATTTTATTCATTGTAGGTCACTATCAGGAATATAGAAATTCACCTGGACTTTGGGAACATATTGTCAAAGTCCCTAGATTTATGAAGGTCATGTTTCAAAGAATTTCCACAGGAATGTTTGACTATCTCACATTGTCTAAATATTTTATTAAAGAACATTCAAATATCAAACCGAAACAGAACATTGACTGTAAAGAATATAAGAAACAATGGAAATGACTCCCCCAAAGAAATAATGATGACTGAAGAAATAACGTGAATGATTCAAGTTTCAAACTTTCCAATATTGAACAAAAAATAAGAATGCTGGCAAGATGCTGATGGAATCACGTGACAAGGCACATTTTCTAGTTTAGGAATCTTCTAACTCTGCTTCCAAGAGACAGCTGTGCTCTGCCTATTGAACTAAGACATATTACCTAGAGTGATTACACATCTAATTGTTTACTTAAAAAATAAAGGCAATCAGGGGGACACATCCCCTTTGAAGTTACCCTCAACTGAATATGGGGTGTGTCATTCCTTTCCTTTACTTTATGAGTCTCCCTTTTCTCTCACACTCTTCTTTCTCATAATTCCCAAATAAAACTATTTTACACTGCTCAATTCGCAGAAAGATAATAAGTATGATGTATCAAGTTCTAGATTTTTTTCTTCAGTTTTTGGCAACATATATATGCTTGCCTCGATTTCATATGAATCTGACTTCATACAAGTTACACATTTGTTTATTTAGACTTCATTGTCTGTGTTCATCTTCCTCTTCCTTAAACACTTAGATATAGATTATGTAATTGGTGCACACTTCAAGATTTCTGTGAGAATGCAGATACTTGACCCTTTCTGAGCAATTTATCTTTTAGCTCTAACTGTTCTCAAGTATAAAAGCTTTGGCTTAATTTATAAAACACTAAGATGTAAATGTATTGTATATTTCTCAAGTTCTTCATAAAAATATCTACCAATTGAAGCATAAATCCATTTCAACTATTCTAATTGGATCATCCAAAAAATGAAAATTCTAAAGTGGCAGTTTTTGAAAGATATTGGAAGTTAAAACAAGCCCCAAAAGCAATACATGAAGCATAAAACAAACCAAAACAGAACAAATTTGCCAAGTCTGAATATTCAGTGAGACCTTGTTTTTTAGTCAAGTTCACAGCAGTCAATAGTACAGAGAGCTAGGTGATCACTGAAATGTAAAGGAGCATCAAGGTACTTACATAATAAGCTATCCCCTCTAAAATTTTAATTCTCAAAAAATTTGAGAAGTTTAATTATTTTGCCACCAATGACATCGGATTGGAAAAAATAACTCATAGTATCCCAAAAGAAACTTGAAAGGTCTTTGTAATAAGGGTTGGTTATCCAGAGGTTTGCTTCATAAGCAGAGTTAATATTAGGGCAATCTGTAAGCAATAAGTATTGATTAGTAATTGCAAAATCACTCAACCTGCCACTCAACCATACTTACTCTTAATACTTACTCTTAATAATACTGACACTAAAGATTTCTGAAAATAATCCATCCAGTACCTTAGCTACATAATTTCAACCCATCCGTTAACCGAGCTTATCTGATTAGTGGCATCACTAAACTAAAAGTTTCTGCAATATTACACCATTTAAGTTCAAACACAGTTCTCTAACTGTATAATTTCAAAGTCATTATGTTTTACAATAAATGCATCTTTTTGAGACAGAAATATAAATGAATATTTTTAATAATATAAAAAGTTTAAAATCATTAAATTATTGGATGGTGGAAGCTGATACTTAAACCTTGGGAAATACAGTAGGCTAATGAAAATTCATAGGCTAAAAAGAAGCCCACTAAAATTTATGTATATTTTATCAATAGAGGAAAACTAGATAAGTATTTCTCATCTGAAATTTCCTCACACTACAATCATTTCATAAATGTCTTTCTGAAAAAGTGATCTTACATAATGAACATTATTTTATGGCTATAATTATCTAAAACAATTTAAACAGGAACAAACACACACCCTTTAATAACCCCCTGTGGCCCCCAAATGAAAATTAAGTAAAATTTTGGCAATTGAAAAAATATTTTTGAAGCCTGGCTTGCATGCGAATTAAAAATAAAAATGCTATGTCATCAGGATTTCGAAGTATATTACCAAATAAGTAAGAGATTTTAGATAATATTCAGTTCATAGTACAATTCTTTGAAATTAACCCACAAATTGGTTTTACCTCATAGTTACATTTTATCAAACTCATCTTTCTGACGTAGACATTTCTTTTCTTGGGATCGGTATAAAGATAGCTATCATACACAGAGTACATTCTAGCCTGGTGGTTTTAATCTTGGTTTAACATCTGTGTGTTTCATATATTTCTCTCATCTAATTATGTACATTCTCAAAAGTCAAAACCTCATTATATATTTTAGCTTAAAGATTCAAGATTTGGTTAAACAGGTGAATTAAAAATTCATCTTCGTGATCAAATAGCCTATCAACAGGCAAAACCTAGAGTTGGATCCCCCCACAGAACATGCTTTGTTATTTAATTAGAATTTAAGTGAAATTAATCATCAGTTGTGAGCCAGGAATTTTATTCCACCTTGTCCTCTGAGTTCCCACAAGTCATACATAATTCAATGTCAGCACAAACTCGAGTACATTTCTAGTGATTGAGTCCCCCAAGAAGGATTTTGAATTAACGTGTCTCGAAGCAACTTCATTGAGAACACAGTCTTCTGGAAAGTTATTGGGTTCCAGTGTTTATGAGTGATGCAAACTTGAGTTCTACTTGTTCTCTTTATCTCCTTTTAGGAATTTACCAAAGGATCCCACCCTGAGATGAGATTGAAATCTCACTTCACTCAGACACAACAACAGTCAAGAATGCAGTTGCGTTTATTAGTTGCTTAAAACAGCTCTGGTGTGTTTCCTGAGAAATTCACCTCTTTGAAGAGATTATAGCAGTTCACTACTCGCCATGCAGAGAAATTAGACACAGACTCTGAGCCCTATAGGGGAAGTTTATTTTTTCTTTTTCTGTTTTCTTTACCAGGTACTAACCGAGTATAATTTGCCAAATAACTGCTTTCTCGCCAGTACTGTTAATGATGGTGATCATTAGTAATAACTCTAGAGTAATAAGGCTTTCTTCCTTGCACTCAAAATAATTGCTCCACGTAAATCCAGAGCAATTTTTACGGTATGCTAAAGATTAGTAACATTAGAAACTTGGCAAATCTTACTTATAGAGGCATTTTACCTAATGATCTAACCCATCAGTTCCCAGGATTAACAATTTGGAGAGCAGTTAGCGCTGAAGGATCTGCCTGTTCTCGCTAAGAGAAGCAACTTGGTCACTAAGCCACATTTTGAGGAAATTTTTTTCCAAGTCGGCTTCCCTTGATGAAGTCTCATATTTCTGTCTTTTCTCTTTCATTCATTTTTATTTTTTAGGTCCCTAATGTCTGTTCTCTTCAGACACAATTTGTTGTTTGTCTTTGTTGCATATTTGTTGTCAATTATTTTGTAGTATTTAAGTCTATAATATAGAATTTAAGTCACTCATTTCCTCTAAAGGCTAACATTCATTGCATCATCAAAGTGCTGTTGCGGTCAGTTAGTAAAATATTTATATTTACATAAAATTTCCTTTAAACTCATAAATTATACAGTAACATATGCTTGGGTTTGTGAAGCAATTTTTCCTTTCTCAATGGCCAATTACAGAATCATTTTCACTCTAATTTGGTAGCTAGAATCAATTTTTTTTGCTGTAAGAATAGATTCATGTTTTTTCCATCTTCCTAGAACCACAATCCTCCCTAATTTGCATTTGAAAACTGCCATATTTCTCAGCTCTCTATGAACATGGAGTTTCATCTGAGTACTTAGCTCTGTACCAACAAACTAACTCCTGTTCTTTTTCTACTGGAGAACAGATTGCTCCTATTGTCCCCGTTGAATGGTACTTGAAAGGAAACAGCACAACTGAATAATACAAACTGCTTTAGTAAAGCTCTTGGTTTTCTTTCCACTAATGTGGTCTATTTCACTTATATTTGTGATCTGGGGGAATATTTAATTTTTCATATGCTTGATTATAACATCTATTATTTATTTATAAATCAATCTCATAGTGAGGTATTTAGAATATAGGTAGATGCATCAGATCATGAATTTATACCAGAATTTAGGTAATAATACTAATGACCAAATTCACTACATGAATTAGATAGATATTATTTCATTGATAGATGAAGAAACAATCCTAGAGAAACCCAAAAACATGGCAACCAATCTCCACTGAGCACCTTAAAAAGAGGATACAATCAATCACATTATAAAACACTGCTCATGTGAATATTTCAAAGAAAATTTGAAACTCTAAATTTTTGGTAATTATTTTAATTCATTTTCCAAAATGCTGTAAATCTGACAAGACCATCAGTGAGAATCCCAAAACCAAAGTCTTTTGTTTTTTCACATCCTTTCATTGACTTATATACTAATAGAAAAGAGCAGATCAGATGTTTCTTTTCAATATAGGTCCTTAAGTAGATTTTTTAATACATATAAATTCATCTGGAGCACATTAATCTAACACACTCTTTTACATAGTTGCTTCATGACATGCCTTGGTACAATATATCAAGTTTTGCTACTTTATGAAATTTGTGATAAAGAATTTTATTGAACTCATGCCTCAAGATCATGCATCAAGGGGCCAGAGCAATAGCATAGCAGTAGGGTGTTTGCCTTGCACGCAGTTGACCCAGGAAGAACCTGAGTTTGATTCCCAACGCCATATATGATCCACCACAGCACTTTCCAGGAGCAATTTCTGAGCGCAGAATCAATAGTAAACCCTGAGCACTGCCAGGTGTGGCCCCAAAACCCACCCACCCGCCCCCCCAAAAAAGATAATGCATCAAGTTGACCTTTAATTTTGATGTTGGTCCTTAAATGATGCAGAAACCAGGTAGTTGAATGCAGCATCCTCGTTTGATTTTTACATTTATTTCCCTTGCCACTGAAATCATCTATTTGAAAGCATTGATCATGGACTACAAGGTGTGTTCCACCTTTGTTTTGTCCTATATGTTTTACAGAGCCAAGTCTTTGACCTCATATCAGTAATATATCTTACTTTGATTATTGTGGAGGTTGTAAGGTAGAAGCTTATTTGGACTTTAATGCAAGTGTTATCCCATTTTCTCCAATGGCATTTATCAAAAAGATGCTTATTTATCCTATGTATGTTCTTGGCTCCTTGAAAAATTAATTGTCTATATCTGTATATTATTCTGAAACCTTCTTTTAAATATTTCTACCTTGAGTGAAAGAAAATGTATGAATGTTAATTTTTGAGAAAGACTTGTTCTTTGCTTGTATTTAAGATGTGCACGTTGGAAATGTTCTAAAAATATTTTTTTATGGTTTTTCTAAGTGGACAATCCCAAATTAATTAATTATAAGAATGCTAGGAGGGTCCCTTAGGTAATGTAGCTCAAATTTATTCTTTCACAAAGCAGAGTAATCAATACATTCTCTGGGGACTTGAATAGCCAAAGATTTCAACTACTGACAGAAAAGAAAAGTAAAATACACTGACTTGGAACATACTTTAAAAAGAAATCTTTTCAAGGTTTAAATGTGGATAAATACTATTACCTTAAAAAAAAAAGACTTAGATATAAATTTTCTTGAGCTCTTGATATTTATTACTTAATAATTTTATTTTCTAGTCTTTTTGTAAGCTTGCCCCTAAGATATTATTTCTAGAATCATGCCTCATAAATTATGTTAAAAATTACTTTGTAGCAACAAGCTATTTCACAAATGTTCACCCTGATTTTTTTTTACATTAACTTACAGACCTAGGGTGAGCAAGGAATCAGAGGTGCTGAATGAAGGGGGGGGGATGCCAGATATCCTACTTTATATATCCTAGAAATAAGATACATAATTAATAGCGAATTGAAAAATGCAATTCTATAAGCTAGGAGAAAATGTCTATTCCTTCATTTAGTGGAGCTATCATTAGAATGAGAACATTAGCTCTTTTGAGGTGACTTTAAAACAGTCCTGAGTCCTCTGTCATTTGGACCAATGGATCTATTCATTGCAAGGCTTGATTTCCTGTTCAGTTTCACATGCCATTAGTTGAAGGTAATTGTCGAGAGGATTTTTGTTACAAAAGCGACAGAACTCTCAATCATTTCAGTGCAGGCTGGGTGCCTTGCATCAAGGATCCTGTTTCTCGCGTGTCCTTCATTATGTTTGTCTCTTCACACAATTGTGTGATTGTATACTGCTAAATAGTTATTTGGTGGTAATGGTGCATTTCAAATTGGTGACTCAAATGACAAGAATAGAGGGGGACAAAAAAAGAGGAGAGAGTCTGATCTATACCAAACCCTACACCTGCTGGTTTCAACTGAGTCAATTTGTGAAAAGAATCCCAAGGTAATCATTTCAGGACCACTTGTAATGACTGAGTAAAACAGTTTGGCCAAGGAAATATTTGAGCAATATTTAGATATTTAGAACAACATAAGTTCTGCTCCTCTAGAGTTGTCTCCTTATTCCTTTTCCACTCACTCAGTTTCATGGGTGCTAGAGGCAAACAAGAGCTCGCACAAAATTTATTTTTATCAAAGTGGGAATGTGGTCTTCAAATCTTGAAGTCTCCTTAAATTATGTCTACCAAAGTAAAAAGAAAGGAAAGTTGATTTTATCAACATCATGTTCATTAGAAGCAGAAATGCTGTCCTTTTTCTATATTACCTCCAACACATTGCTGTAAGAAAGTTATGTTTTTTATATTTACTCTTCAAGTAACTTACATTTAGTGATGGAGATTGATATAGAACTTGTAGATGCTATGTGGTAAATAACATGAACAGAATATTGCCTTAAAAAGTGAGTTTTAAGATTGAAATATTGTTCATATTCTATCCTTTGGTAAAAATTTTTTAATTACATGTATATTTAGAATTATAAGGAAAGCCCCTAGAGTTAAAACACTAATTACAGGTTTAGATCCTACAGACTTATCTATCAATTAAATGATTAAGGATAGAATATTTAGCCTCTTAGTAATTTGAAAGTATTGGTGAAAAGGTAAAATTCAAAAGAAAACTCTAAAAATTCAGGATAGTTTTAAGAATGATATAAACAAAGACCACTGAGTATGAAATATAAGTACCAAAACAGTATCTCTTCTTTGGTATAACCCAAAATATTGATGTGATTCCATGAACAAAAATAGATTTGTTATCTTTGACCAGTACCTGTATTAACGGATGTCAATAAAACTTAGACCTTCCATGTCTCAGTTATGCCATAGTCAATTAAACTTAGGAAATTCAGTCTTTGGAATAAATAAGTAGCCCTAGCATCACCAATACTATTTAGGAGTGAATATTTAGGAGCTAATGCTTCTAAATATTAGGAACAATTTTGTAACATAACAAAACACTTATACCTCTTCCTGTGTGAGCATGGACCTCCAATTCTTCATTTGATTTAATCTATTCCCAGCTAAATAGAAACTTAATATGGCTTTCTGTGTATTAACAAGTTGTTCTGCAAGAAAAAGAATTACCAAAATGCAGAGTTTTTATTTCCTTTCCTCAGTCTGTCTGCCAAGATATGGTAGTGAGTCACGCCTAAGAGGCTGACTTATGCTTGCAGGTTGCATGCAGTTTCACCGGAATGTACTCATCTGCAAATGTTTTCCCTAGCTTTTCACACAATTACCTTGCCAGACAATGGTACATCTGTATCCTAGAGTTCAGTCACCTGGGGAAGTCAGAATGTTTTAAATTCCCCAGTGATGAGTTTATTGGCTGAAAATTAAGAAACTTTATATAAAGTATTGTACTTCAAGAGCAATTGGAAGAGAGAAAATTTATGTAAACTCCAGACAAGAAGACATATTTCTACTTGAATGCATTTGTCCCCAGAGGACTTAATAATTCAAACTTAATCGTGGAGTCCCAGAGAAGATAACCCCCAATGGCAAGGGGTTGGCCGACCTTGTGGAGGGTCAGCTGTTAAACACCATAACTCTTCATCAAGAGTTCATCAAAGTAGCTAAGAGATTCACCAATGTTTCATTAAAATAATTGAAGAGTAGAGGCAAAGGATGGATAGATATTTTTTTTTTTACTGTGTACCGGGCAATTTGAAATAATATATCCAAGTTGTGAACTTTTTGAAGATATGAGCAGACTGCCACACACCAATAAAGGATAGATAGATGTTAGGAATAGTCAGCTTTCTTTTTCTGCACATTTACAAAGTGCCGAGGTCACCTTGCACACATAAGAATGTGATATTTTTAATGTTTTAAATTTAACTAAAGAACTGGGGTTTAAAATGTTATTGATAGGTGAGTTTGAGGCATAGACTATTTCAACACCAATCCCATCACCAATGTCAACTCCCATCACCAGTATTCCCAGTCCTTACCCTCCCCCCCACTCTCTACCACTGCCTTAGTCTTTCTATTTTTATAAATTTATGAGGTGAAACTAGATGGTCACTAATATACTCAAATGAGTAAGATACTTATTTTGTCTGATATGATTCCTCAAGTCCTGTCACTAATAATTTCTGAGCACAGAACCAGGAGTAAGATTGAGCACTACCTAGTATGACCACCCCCCCCCAAAAAAAAAAAACAGAAAAGACTGATAATCACTTCAGAGGAGGCGATTTTTGTGACTCATCTCTCTGAAAAAAAACTTCTATACCTACTGGCTAAGACCATAGTATTCAAGAATTTAAAGAATGATGTCAGTGTATTTGTTTTTTACAAATGCTTTAAGCAGTTAGTAATAATTTGTCATTTAAAGCAGCAATTTTCAGAAATAGGTGGTGATACATGCAATTTGTATTTCTGAAAAATTATGCAGGGGTCCTCCTTCACCTGTATTAGGAGTTGGGTTCCAGTAAAAGGGCTTCTGAGATGCTCTACCAATAGATTAACTCTCCGAAGTCCATTTGAAAGGGAATTTTTAGACAAAGGGGCTATTGGGTAATAGTTTCTAAAGAAGAACTCCAATCCATTTCTTACACTTTGACATAATTTAAAAGGAGGCCAGTCATGGGCCAGGTAGAAAATATGAGGTGAGAGACATTACAGTTCAGTACTGAGTGTTCTTGCTTTGGTCTCAACATTCCTCTATCTGCAACTAGTCTAGGAGACAGGAGCTTGCACATTGCAATCATTCATGCTGTTAATAAATCCACCGCATCTAGTTCCTGAATGAAACTCATTAAAGTTACAATAGGATTTTTCTATATTTAAAATGACAATAGCAAGGGAAAAACAAGATCAGCCTCTGGCATGCAACCTACATCTTTTAAAAAGATAGTATATTTAGGGGCCAGAGAGATAGGACAGTGGGTAGGGTGTTTTTGCAGAACTCCGCTGACCCAGGTTTGATCTCTGGCATCCCAGGTGGTCTTTGAGCGTGCCAGAAGTGATTTCTGAGCACAAAGCCAGGAGTAACCTCTGAGCATTGCTGGTGTGGCCCAAAACAAATAAACAAACAAAACAAAAACAAACAAAAAGATGGTCTATTTAGACCAAAGGCTTTAATGAGAAGTCTTCTTAATGGTCTTCAATGACACATTTAGCATTAATACAATCCCCTTAACATGTTAGGGAAAAATAAGTTACATTTCTGGTAATTCTGACATTGTGTAACCCAATTAGAGGATATTTGGTGTGTAAGACTATTTGTGTGTGTCTGTGGTCCCACAGGATAATAAATCACCTTTTTTCTTTCTTTCAAACTTTACAGAAAAGGAACTAAAATTTTGAATACCTTTATCCAAAACAAATGGTAGCCGCCAGTACCTTTCAGAAATGTTTACAGTTCATCTTCTTTTGGACTCACTAGTGATTGATTTGAGATTCAGCAGTAGGTAAACATTATGCTATTAGCAGGCCCGGTCTGCATTCAGACATACCCCAGCCTTGCACTGTTCCAAGGAAGCTGTATCTTTAAAAGTTAACTGGGAACCTCATTAGCTGGGGAAATAACTAACTTGAAAGCATTTTGTGGTGAGTGCCAGTGGCTATGAAATAGGTTCTTTCCAGGAGATTCATGAAAGTCTGTTGATAAACCAGAAAAGCCTTCCCAGAAATTCCTTTGAGGCATTAATGTGCTTGAATTAAGTTGACAGTCAACAATTGACTTAATAATAAAGTTCGTAACAGAAAAGACAGACATTAAAATAGCTTTATTGGTGAATCCCTTTATTAGTAGAACACCAGATCACTCTAATGAACCTCTGATGAGTTCAGGTAGGTCACTAATATTTAATATTTGATGCCTCGAATGACATTATGTCATTTCCCTCTCTTTGTCACCCCTGCTAAATAACCATAATCTTAGTCATTTTCATATATATGTGAAAATTATATATATTCATATATATATTTTTCATATATATATATATATATATATATATATATATTCACACACCTATACATCCTGTCAGTGTAGCATTTCATTGAGGGCTCAGAATTGGGGGAAAAGTGGAAGTAAGGAGTAGTAGGGAAAAATAAAAAGGTAAAAAAAAAAAAGTAAAATTGTAATCAATGGGCCTGTTTGTTTGTTTTTGTTTGTTTGTTTTGTTTGTTTGTTTGTTTTTAGGCCACACCCGTTTGATGCTCAGGGGTTACTCCTGGCTAAGCGGTCAGAAATTGCCCCTGGCTTGGGGGAACCATATGGGACGCCGGGGATCGAACCACGGTCGCGATCTTTCCTTGGCTAGAGCTTGCAAGGCAGACACCTTACCTCTAGCGCCACCTCGCCGGCCCCAAGGGGCCTGATTTCTAATCCATGTAGTGTTAACCTTGGAAATTAGTAGAAATCATTTCTACAGAGTTTATGTGTGATAAGATTCTATTTACTTTCTACTCTTGTTATGACCCCAAGGGCCCAGGACATATTAATCATTCACATTTTTATGAATGAAAATGTTTAAGTTTAGAGAATGAGTTGGGCTTGTTTGAGATTAGGGAAGGATTAGGTCAAGAATCCAAGATGTGTTCCTTTTCTGTTTACATCAACTCTCCTTAAATTCTTAAAATGGTAACTCACAGCACAACACTGCCCTGAAGCCTGACATAGACAGCTATGCATGATTCCCTCCTAATGGTAATAGTCAAGTATTGCCAGTGTAGACAATGCTGTGTGAGTGTCTTATTCAGGAGTTGGTGTCACATTTGAGGACATATGCCTTGAGAACAAGACATATAGGGGAATGGTTTGCTATTTTAATCGTATAAAAACAGATTCCCTCGGATATACACTGAGTGCCAGGAATGAGAAATCATACTTATCTTGCTAATGCATTTGCTTCATATTTTTATGATGCTTTCTTTCATAAAAATTGTGGTTTCCTACTTATTAAATTACATTCAGGCTTTGACATATTTTTATATTATTTTTAAGATGAGAATGATAGGAAGGTGATCCAGAATCTAACGTGAGCTAAAAGTTTCAAGGAAATAGAAATTGTAGAAAAGTTTTCTGTAAATCATAGTCATTCAGACAATCCTCAGCTGACCTCCTACAGTGGAAGTTGGATCTTTTGATAATAATCCACAGCCTGCGAATAGAAAATAAAGATTCTCTAGTCACCAGGAACCCATTCATATCATGTCCTCAGAATAATTTCAGTTTTTCAAACCCAAAGACTGCAATTAGCTCTAAGCATAATATTTAGGCTGAACACTTTATTAAACTAGTCTTAGTATTTAGACGGAAGTATGGTGATGGTATCAATTCCATGTTCTCATACAGTTCTAGAACTCCACTTGACTTTATTAGTTGTTACAGAAATAGATATTGAAAGAAATCTAAAAGGCCATTCCTCCCTCTGTAAAATGTTCAGAGGCAATGTTAGAGGTGATTATGCAATGATGTCACTCCTTCTCTCTTAACTGTGCCTGCAGTGTTCTTGCTGAAGCCAAACCCTTATACCTTAAACCCAACAAAAGATGATTTTTTAATTTTGTGTTTTCCCCAATCCAAGTGCTGCTTGAATATCCAAAAGGCCTAATTAGCCTTCTTCTCATAATAATTACTAAAAATATGAAGATAATTATTAAAATAATCCTAAGCTAGTATATTTTAACAAGGGAAACCATTTAGCAGCCAGGATAATTACCCCAATTTATTTTTTATTGAGTTTCAACAAATATATCTACACCCTGTTTATGCACACCTATCATCATTTATAAGATTAAAAGAATTTTCCTAAACAATATTGCCTTTAGCATCAGCATAAGTTCACAAGTCCAACCTAATTCAGAAGGGAAATAATTTTTCTCATTAGCTAATTTAGTAGCATAGTAGGGACCAGGTTGATATTCTGTTTTTTGGTGTTTTTTTTTAAAGAAAATTTGCAAAAATTTTTATATTTCACAATGGAATTATTAATTGTTTGAGGATTTATGGAGCTGTTTGTTGCTACTTGAGCCTTCTTTTTTTTTTTTTTTTATAAAATTTGTATTTAAGCACCATGATTACAAACATGATTGTAGTTGGGTTTCAGTCATAACCAGAACACTCCCCTTCACCAGTGAAACATTCCTACCACCAATACCCACCTTCCTTCCCAACCCTACATGTATTCAAGAGAGGCATTCTACTTCTCTCACACATGAACATTGTTATGCTAGTTGATATTCTTATTGTTTAGGTTTTATTATAAATTTTACATTTCTAATAGACTTTCCTTGTGAAAAAGAATGACCTTTCTAATCTATTTCTAAATCTTCTATATATTAATAGAATATACTATCAAAGTATATAAAAGTTATAAAAAGGTATTTGCTGTAAAAGTTAGAAAAGAAAAATAAGTTAGAAAGGTTTTTAGTTTATTCCTCCCATTCGAATACAATGGAAAACTACTCCCCATTCACACCTGAAGAACAAACATTATACACATATTTGAAAGGAATATCCTTTTACTTTACTGAGAATTTGTCAAATAATAGATGAACAGTATCCATCCTTAACTGTGCTTTACTGCCCAACTGCTAACACAAACCAAGTGCCTCTACCATGCCCAAATGTATTCATCATGTGAGTTACAATGATCACAAGGGCATGGATAGTTGTCAGAAGAATGAATGCCTAGAGAGGTCATTTGGACTGATAGGTAGATATAGACAAGTTCATTGCTGTTAAAGTCATTAATATTATTAGAAAACAATAAAAAAATTAGAAGTACAAACAATCTCCTTTATTCTGGAAAAGCAAATATTGCAAGTTTTAGTGATGGTAGACAGTCTGCAACTGAACCTCATTTTTTTTGTCACACCGGGCAGCGTTCAGGGGTTACTCCTGGATCTACGCTCAGAAATCGCTCCTAGCAGGCTTGGCAGACCATATGGGATGCTGGGATTTGAACCACCGTCCTTCTGCATGCAAGGCAAACGCTTTACCTCCATGCTATCTCTCCAGCCCCGTGAATCTCATTTTTTAAGTCAAGTTTTCAGACCAAGTTCTAAACAATTTATGTAAGTAAGATTATTTCTTTAAGTACATAACTGTTCCTTTTTCATATATTTAGAGATGCCACCTATACAATTATCCTGATATGCAAAGTATTTGTAATGCTTATGCTTACTACAGATGGTGATTCACTCTATTTTTCTCTTATAATCTATTGCATCAATAAATGATTCTCTTTTATGTGATTTTTACATAACACTTGTATTTCACAACTCTATTCTTCCAAAATTTTATGAAGTTTCAGGACTTTCTTTTTGTCCCCACAGTATGATAGCATCCCTCTCATGTCTATGTTGGATCTCTTGGCATAGAACACAGCAAATGCCTCCACTACCCCAACGCATCATAAAATGTATCGTTCTATCTTTTCTTATATTTAAGTTCTCAGACATTTTCTGAATCCCTCCAATTTTATCATGAAAATTTGAGAGTAAGAACTTTATTTACCTCTCAGATTACTCACATAGTTGAGTATATGATAACCATAAAATATGTTCCCAAAAATTAGTATTGATTGCCCACAGAGAAGATTTCCTCAATACTTAGAATACTTAGATTCAAGGATATGAAATTTGACATCTTATTTTCCTTTACTTGAAGATGGGTTAGCAGAAAACCATGAAATACAGAGCTTGTCTGATTCAATACTTTGTGTTGAAATATCAAAATATTCCATCTTGAAGAAGGGCAAAGAATTTTTGGAGTTTATGTGCAACGACAAAGTGTGAGCCACACTTGTTGAAAATTTTCCAGACTGTTGCTTGTGCTCCAGGCTATTTTTATGCAGCTTTTTCAAGTGAGGCATTTTTATTTCTGTTAGTGGCGAGTCTTAACACAGCAACCTGTAGGGAAAAAATGGTGTAACTCATATTCATGAATCAATTAATATGTGTATGATGGATGTAGGCTGAATCTCACAGGCAGCTACTTGCCCCATCCTGCATGCAATTTCTCTTACCATCCATCATGAGTCAACAGTAAAAACAACTACAGTGGTACTCTAGACCCGTAAGTTAATTCTGACTCCAGTGGCTTTTCATCTGTTTAATTTTCTATGAGCGATACACATGTATTTTTTATTGCATTTCTTTAGAGATGGTCTTGCTGAAATGCATCAACATCTCCACAAAGCCCAAAAACTACCATGCACTATGGTTGGATCCAAACACAAGACCAACCTTGGTGTTTAATCCTAATAGACACTTGAGAAGGAAAATGGCTTATTGACAACTCTTCATCTTTATAACACTTTTATTCTCTTGTGGCAGTAGTAGTGATCCAAAAGGGAGCAAAATATACCATATAATGCTCATTCATTGTGGAAAGAGACTTTCTGGCCACAAGAAGTTGACTCCCAGAAATCGCGAAGAAGGAAATATTTGGACAAGTAGAGGATTTTCTTTATAGCTCTCATGACATTTTTTAGGTTACACACAAACTGTTCTTTTCATTTACTCCTCCCTCTGATGAGTTCAGTGAGTTTTCTGCATTTGTAGATATATAATTTTACCAAACATATAATTTTTCCCATTATATTTTTCTGTTCCTTATCTTTCTTATACTTTGAGTCTCCAATTGTACCCGCTAATAATATCACCCAGCTGTATTTTAATTTCATCTTTGAGATATTAAATATGCATCATTTGAATACCTTCATGTCCTTTCACCATTATCTATATTTTCTCAGCTTCATGCACATCTGAAGTATAATAGCTGTGATACTATTCTTTACTAATTATCATTTCTTTTGTCTTACGTTTTATTTATAATTATTTCTTTTTTTCTTTTAGTCATGGATTTTGTTTTTCTGGTTTTTTTTTTCCTATACCTATTAATGCTACTGCATGCCAGAAATCATTAATTTTTGCATTGATGAATACTGAATTTCTTTTAGTATTTGTTGGGGGATTTTCATTGCAATATGATTAAATGTTTCTTAGACCTAGTATGATCACTTCTAGGACTGTGTTTAAATTGTGCCAAGATTATTCTAGTACAGCTTTGAATGTAGGGATACTTTGGCACCATTACTGATGTCACACTCTTCTGAGGACAATGTGTAATATCCAATGTATTAAAAACAAGCATACACTACCTGGCAGAAACATACAAGTCAGCCGTGTGTGTGTGTGTGTGTGTGTGTGTGTGTGTGTGTGTGTGTGTGTGTGTAGTGATTGTTTGAACTGTAACTTTGTGCTCACACTTTCTTCCTTGTCTCCGTATTCACAAATAGAGATGAATAAGTGGTCAAAGGCTCAGAGAAGCTTCTTCAGTTTATCACAACTTTCTTTCTTTGCACATCAGCCTTTTCTCTGGTCTTTGGCCCATTTATTTTTTTTCTGCAGGATTATTTTTTATTTTATTAGTATTTCTGTAGGATACTTATTCTCCAATATCTAGAAATTGAAACCCATTTTTTTGCACCTTTTCTGTTTGGTTTTCTCCTTGTTAATACAAGTAAGGTTGAGCTCTTTTACCTCACCAAAGCACTCAGAAGACAAAAGCTTGTCCTCTCTTTCCCTTCCCCTTCCACCTTTGAGAGTAAATCAAAACTATTAGAATCAGCTGTCTGGTAGGATGCATAGAGTTAAGTATGCCTTCAACTCAGAATAGGAGCTTTGAAGAATGCTTGCCTTTTTCACCTCTACTATAATTATGCAGTCTTTCATGCTCAGGAAAATTGAGATCATCGGCCAAAAATTGAAGAATGTATTTGTTGTGAGATGAGAAGGGTCTGAGACCTGTGGAGAAAAGAGAGCTGAAAAATGGGAAAATGCCACTGAAAACTTTGGAAACCACATCAATGCTGTCCTGAACAGAAAAGCCTGAAGTTTAATAACCCAGTGATAATAATTCAGCGATGAACTTTATCACATGATCAATGAGTAGTTGTGATTATGTATTTGCAGAAGATACTCAAAGTATCTAGATGGATCTAATCACTGCTGAAGGGCTAGGGTATGAATAGGCTGCAAATAGATGCTTCTAGTCATTCATTATTGGTTTGAGTACAAGGGGCTTTCAATAACATGTCAAGATAATAATATAAACCCCTTTAAAATGAGGTGTTCTTTTCAAAATAAAAATGAGGAAAGTGCATGTTATTCATAAGCATCCTTAAAATGTGTTCTAATATTTTTATCTTTATTTCAGAAACATGTGAAACCACTGCCTGAATATTAGGATGACTCTTCATTCTCTGTTTTCATCCTTCCTAAAAAGAGTAGCAACAGTAAAGTCAGGACAAAAGTGAGGGGCTCTGTGTCTCACAGGATTCTCAAGTACTATCAACTTCTGCAGAAATAGATTTGATTAATCCAATTCTGTGAACTAGAAAGGGATTTTGTGTTTGGTTTTATATTTGGGAGCGTGGGTTAATTTTTAGGAAGCAATAATGCTGTCAAACTTCCCCACTGTCCCTGCAAACAAAACACTGATGTTTTGCATACTTCTGTCTAAGAGAGTGATTGGTGAGATAAATATAGCTCTCAAGTAAGAATACCCAAGGGAACCTCGAGTCCAGTACATGAATGATTACTAACCACGGAACTCTCACTATGAGACTCTCTGACTGATATCAGGGGTCGGCTAATTTCCATGTGGAGGTTGCTTCCTACAGATGGCAAAAAATCATCATCTTTGTCATAGCCCTGTGCAAATTGTCCTTTAAAACCACCGAGTGAAAAAGGTGCTTGAGCTTTCTCAGACAGAGAATGAATTTTATTGTATGCCAGTTTTTTATTTATTCTTTTTATTTAGCCTCATCTAATCTTTCTTCGAGGTTTCATTTTAAAAGTTGATGTTGGTCTTTGGTGTGAAGAGCAGTTGAATTGCCCCAATCATTTTTTAAGAAATTCTCTGTTGGCTGTTCATAGCATTTTCTGCCGTCTAACCATTGTGGAAAATTGTATTAACTATTTCAATTTTATAGAATTGTATTATGCCTACTTTAAAGATGAAGTATTCTGGAAAATATTGAAAATGAAGATAGGAGGAGTCAGCGTTTGCTATGAATTATTTCAATAAGA
Organism: Suncus etruscus; assembly: GCF_024139225.1. NCBI lineage: Eukaryota > Metazoa > Chordata > Mammalia > Eulipotyphla > Soricidae > Suncus > Suncus etruscus. The sequence goes on along the minus strand of NC_064854.1, from coordinate 17,894,780 downwards.
TCCCAGAAACATCTCCCATTTTTCTCATCTATCTATCCAATGAGATCAGTCTACTACTGGCCTTAAAATTTTGAGGAAGGGCTTGCAAAAGGTACTCCAAAAGACCTAAGGGACTTCCAATTGTTCGTGTTCTGTGGTGTCAGGGATGAGCTTAGATAGTCCAGTAATGCTTGGGGGCCTCACCCCAGGCAGTGCTCAAGTTTCCATGTCATACAAAGCTCTAACCAGCTTGGCCACATGTAAGGCAGGTCTCTTAACCCCTGTACTAACTCTTGAATCCCTTGTTATCTTAACATTTTTCTTTAAAAATTTTTGTAGTTTAGGTTGCATGGTTATATCAGTGGTCACATTTCTGGCTTTATCATATGAAGATCTTGAACCTTTACCACCACCAAAGTGGTCCCGATGTCACCACTATTACTCCTCTTCCTTCCCTCGCTATTTGGTAATTTGTTTTGTAGTCCAAGGCCAATGCTTTGTCATCATTCAATACTGTTTATTCCATTGTTTAATTCTTTGATTTTCTTGGCCCTCACCCCAGCACCACCAATGTTGTTCATTTCTCATCTACATTCCTACAGATGTTTCTTAAAATTTTTACTTTCCCCTGGTTTTATTTTATCCTAGGGTATCAGTTACATACCTATTAGTGCATCTTCCATGAAATATTTTGATTTCTGCCTCTCAACAGTGGACACAAGGTGACACTGTTGGGACCAGATCTTTCCTATTCAAGTGACTGCTTTTTTGAACTCATCTCTCAGCATGATGGTCAACAGCTGCAACCCAAAACCAACTGACTGACATTCCTGAGACAGTTCATGTCATCTCTCCTTCCCTCTCTGCATGCTGTTTTCTTTGCAAAAAATTCCTATCTAGCCTCTCACATCATCTTGCTTCACTCTGGCCGTTTACTCTTTGGACTAAATGACTAATACCAATTTCTCTTTCAAGACCTACCTGTGAAACTGTCTCTGATCATACACCATGGCACCCCAGGCTATGAGAAATAATCTGTTTACACTCTGAATCTTCTGCTCTTCACTCCATCCCACGACCCAGGAAAATCCTGTCTCAAAGGCCTTTCAGTTATACAAGGAGCAGGAGCGTAAGATGTGTTTATCTTGTTCATTTTGTGCTTTGTGCTATTGATTATATGAGTGAGAATGTTAGAAAATTATGTCTATAATTAGTAATTATTTGAAACATCAAGTGTTCTGTGCTGAACCATTAGAGTTGTCTACTTTAGCCCCTACTGCTCACTTTCTTATTGATTTGCCATTTATTATTTCATTCATTCATCGCCTACTTAAAAGCATACTGTAAAGCACAAGCTGTTGCTGAGATTTTAGTAACATTCTCTGAATCAAGACTTGGTGCAAAACTTAAGGGAAATTTAAGTTGGGTCATCTGATCAAGGCAAACAGATGCCTGAATTCAATCCCTCCATGCCTCCTTTAGACCAACTTCACTGGACCAAACCACCATTGACTCCCAAGTTACATTCAGCTGGATTTAGCCTATCTCCCTGCTAAGTTTCTTCTTCAGTTTCAATGTCTCAGCGAGGAATTTTTTTTCCAGTGCTCATCCCATCCCATTCCTTTTTCTGATTTATATTCTCTGGTGGATCAACATCACATGAAGAATCATCCAGGGTTTAGGGCATCTGGCTAGGATCCTACTACTCCCTCTGGTTTTGTCTCTATTTTCTCTCTGTCTTTCCTTGGTGGGTTGAAAACTCTGAAGTTCTTCCTCTCCCAGGGCTCTCTCTCTCTAAGGGCTGAATGGCGTTTGATCATCACTCAGTTCATGACTTCCCATAATTGGGGCTCTGTTCCAATGTCACCTCTCTGAAGAGGTGATGATCACTTTCTTGACCACTCCTCCTCCTGGAATAGCTGCTCGCCCTGTTAGTCATTTGTTTGCTTTGTCCTGCTTTGTTATTTTAGTTGATAATCATCACTCGCAGCACTTACACATACCTACATTGCATCGCATGTGCTTTGTTTGTATTCATTTGAGTTTCCCAGAGAATGTCTTCAAACAGATTCACTGATGATCCAAAATATCAAAGATCCTGGAAGGGAGTACACAGGTTATTTGAAACATGAGTAGAGAGGTCACTGTCTCCTTAATAAAAAATATATGTATACAAAGTAAAGAGGGTATTTATGAGTTTAAAACCAATATGGATTTTAAAATCAATTTGACTGAATGTAAAAACGAATTAAGAGCCTTGTCGATGACATGCATGTACATAAGAATGCATGCATATTTTCAGTAAAAATTAGTAGAGTCTCAATGAGTGGTAGTTATTGATATCATTTGTTTAGGCAAATTTAGGGAAGTTTAGCACTATGACAGTAAGTAGAAACACCAGCAGCAAATGGTATAGGCTAGTATAAGATACTAAAACATAAAAAGTAACATTATTGAATGTTTACCATTTTTTTTACTCCCGGGAAGAATACTATTTCAAATATTCTCATATGCCAATGAGAACAGACTTTGTGCAACAGTTTTTAAGCACAATGAGTACTTTGTAATGTCCACATAATTTCTAAGAATTCATTTAGAAGTTTGATTTTGAAACAGAATTTTTGAAGTCTTAAACCAAATCCATTCGCAAAATTGTGAGTGATTTACTCTGTTTGCAATATAGATATAGAATCATGTTTACAGAATTAAATATTTATGTCCTGAGTTTAGAGATAAATATAGTTCTAAAACTACTAGCAATTAGCCACAATAATAAAAATATATTAATTATAAAATAAAGATGTTGATACATTCTTCACATGCTTTATTTATCACCCTGTTTTTATAATATTTCCTGCTTTTGATGGGAAAAAACCTGAGGTAGAACCACACCAGGAAGTGTTCTGGGATGGTTCCTTATTCTATGCTCAGGAGGGAGCTTTGCTATGCCTAGGGTATTGGAAATTTGGTATTAGAGATTATATTTGATATTCGAACCATGGCCAAATCCATAGTTGCTTTAAGGCAAATCCTTAACTCCTATATTGTCATCAGTCTTTGATTAAAAAAATCTGTTTTAATGTCTTTTATTGCAATGTTTCTTCTAATATGATCAAGTTAAATATGACACTTTATTTTTTAATAATCATGAGCACAGCAAGTGAAACAGCCACTCCTTATTTTCTTCTCTAAATTTTTGAGATAAAAAATTGCATGTTCCCTTTTTCCAGGAAATTTAAGCAAGGCAATACATTTTGAAAATCAATATAAGTCAAGTTGTAGCATATGCTCTTGGGAGAGTTAGGTAGGAAGATAAATCAAAGAAATTTAAGTCAGATAAATTAAATATTATTTAAAGAGTTGTACAAATATGTCAGTTATTGTTCCCTGCTAAGGAAATTTCTTTAAGTGCAGTGAACACTTTTATAGCCAAGAAAAATCTATCTTACCAAAGAAAGAAGAGAATCTTCCATTAGTGTAAATTTTTTAAATCTCAAATCTTTATTTTCCTCAATGATTATTTTGATTTCTATTACTTATTGTTAGAAAATCATGCCTCATGTGTTGCAAGTTCTATCATGTGCATTTATAAATTCTCCAGAATATCCTTCAAAGGTGAATAAATTTTTCATTTCCTGAAGTTGCATGTTGGAGCTTTGCAGCCCATAAATAGTAATAAATTATGCAGGGTCTGCCTTACAGACAAGAGTTTGTAAAGAGTTCCTGAATGTTCTGGAAATATTTTTCCATACATCCAACATGGTTTCACTTATTGATATATTGTGACATGAACAGAATCTAATCATTTAATTTTCATTCAAATGGGGTTCAGATTAGACCAAATTTAGGCCTGTCATAAAATATTTCCCCAGACATTTACTCTTTATTTTGGAAAAGGTCAGTATATGAAAATTCTTTGAATTTATGTCTTTCTGATCAGGTTTAGCTGGTACCATATATAATCAAGAGGATGACAGACATTTGTATTCAACTTTTTACCTAACACAGATTCTCCTTTGCATTAATTATTTATGAAATGTTTTTTATTTAACTACACTTATAACAGTATTGTTTTGGAATATTTCAGACACACTGGACCATCTGAGGGTTATGTGATCTTTTTATTTCGTTATCCCCAAAACTAGTAAGACTTTTTCAATGATGGATTTCTTTACATTCAGCAAGGTTACTTTCAAGAAATAAAAATATACAAATAACAGCAATGGAAAGTCCAAAGACTAAATATCAAATAGAGAAATAGCAATATGCATCTTCTAACAAGAGTTAAGGGCTGGTGAGGTGGTGCTAGAGGTAAGGTGTCTGCCTTGCAAGCACTAGCCAAGGAAGGACCACGGTTTGATTCCGGCATTCCATATGGTCCCCCCAAGCCAGGGGCAATTTCTGAGCACTTAGTCAGGACTAACCCCTGAGCATCAAATGGAGGTGGCCCGAAAAAAAAAAAAAGAGAGTTAAATACAGTTTGGCATCATATTTAATGATTTCAGTATAACAACCAGTATTTATCATGTGTAAGAAACCCTGACCATAGTGTAAGCTATTCTGTTTCCCTGTGTTTAACACAAATGTAGAACATACACTCACAAGAACAACTCAGCCTTCACTTTCTGTTTACTGTATTTAGTTAAGTCAAGTTGAGATGTGTTTATGATCCTTCTGAATGCCAGGAAGACAAATTGTATTACTATGGTCAGTATCTACTGATGTAGGCATTCACTTAGCCTTTGTCCAAACAATTCCACTGCCAACTATGTGCCTACACATGTAATTATATAGTTTCATCAAAAACACAAAAATGCTGGCAGTGGTATTTTATAGTAATAACCAAATACAATCAGTTCAAGGTGCTGCATCTGTAGAATGAATAAGAAAAAAAGGAAGTCTTGAAATGGAGTATTACATAACAAGAAAGATTACCCAAGACAAGGTAAGTCAATCACACAATAATAAGCAAAAGAAATCAGATAAAACATAGATACTACACAACATAACATTTAAATAAAGCCTACATTCGAACGTGCAGTTCAGAAATCAAACAACAATTTGTTTTTGAAGGAAATAACTACTAAGGAGGAGTAAGAAAAACTTCTGAAATCCTTAGAATATTTTCTGTTCTCATTAAGGTGCATGTTTCATAAGTTTGTTCATATCTGGACCCTTATGATGTGTCCACTTTCTGTATATATGTCACACACTGACAAATCTTTATTAAAAAAGCCTAAAAGAAAACATTTCAAAGCAAGCAAAGCATAGAAAAATGGACATTCCCATAACTGGTAGTCTTCAAAGCAGGAACTCAAGTTCAATGAATGATCAGAAAGGAAAAAAATACCTCCCTTTCATGTCACTTGTTTGAAATTGCCTAAGAGATTGATTTTATCTGCTTTTATATGTGCTGTGGGTAGAATGGAGTAGAACTGTGATTTAGTTGTGCCCACACTTAGAAATAGAACGGCACCCCAGATCATCATGGTTAGTGGACTAACATCTTTTGGAGGAAATTTCACTAACTAGCCTTCTGCACTGGAACTGATATGTCCTGGTAGAGCAAACAGAAAAATAAAGAGAGATCAAAGCCTTTTGAATTCCATCCTCTGCTTCCTTCCTGAAAAGTCACTTGTTCCTGATGAATCAGCAGAATGAGGAAGCCACAGCACTATGGTGTGATTTTCTTTCTCTCTTTTTTTTTTTTTTTTCCTATTACAGGGTACTTTTCTAGATGTGTTACAATTGTAGTATTTACCAAGAGCTCTTCAAGCCCATCAGGATCTGACAGAGTCAGCCTGCCCTGGGAGAGGGCATTGAAATGACACACCAGCTTCCACCTCCTTTATCAAGTAGGTTTTTGATCTCCTTAAAATGTTTTGAAGCTGCAAAATTAGCAATAATTCAGCTTCTGATGGAATCTGAAACTTGATGTAGGTGGATCTTTTTCTCTTCTACCCACTGTCCCCTCACACACACACAATGATTTTAGTTGGGAGGAGATCAAGAAAGCCACCACTAGTTTCAAAGTATATTTGTGTATTTGATGGGATCTTTTAGGCATGAAAAAGAACCAAGCCACACATTCCTGAGCACACTTACACACGCTTGTCCTTTTGAAGATCGTCTATGCCCGGGAAGCCATGTGACTCCTGGATTTCTAGCTAAGGAACATTTCTCCCAATTTTCCATCACTTGCAGGGGAGAAAGTTGGTAATCAGAGTCACTTAATCTCAGCACCCACAATCTGAGTATCAAGGAAAAAGGTCCAAGTCTAGAACATACCATTACCTTTCCGAAGCATCCAGGTTGTAGCTTTGTTAGCTATGAAATTTAGTCCACATGCAAGAGTAATGTGTCTTCATGCACTCCTCCCCTGAGTGAATTCCGCAAACGCTGAACTGAACTTCTTCACTGGATCAATTCACACCTTCCCTTAGTGCCTCTTGGTCCACTGGCTGCACAGGTTAAATTTACTTGTAGTTATCACTACAAGTCCTCTGCTATTGCCCAGTATCAAGAATATAGAGGAACATAAAAAAGGCTCATGTATAAATAGAAAAATACATCCAAGATTTAAGTTGTTGTACTTTAAATATGGAACTTATCAAGTGGAAACTATATACACAATAGAAATAAAGGAGGATGTATGTTCAAAGCATATTAAATACACCCAAGAAACCTTTATCTTCTAACTTTCAAAGGTCTGTTCACCATATCTTGATTCTATGTTTTTCTCATAAGACATTGAAGTTCAGAAACAACACACAACGAGGTTTTTTTTTATTATTATTTTGAAAATGATGGAACCCTGGTAGATTCTTATATCTAATTTTACACTGAACAAATGTAGAACAATTGAGAATTTAAAAGTACCTCTTAAGACTTTAATTGACACTATTTCTATAGCAGAGTAGCTACTAATGAAAAAGATATAAAAGAATAAAGTCTTGTTTATTCTATAGGCATGTTGTTCCTCATATTTCTGATCTGTTTTTGAGTTCCTGAAGATAAGAATTCACAGACTAAATCAAAAATGGGGGAAAATGTCAAGATACACCTATGAAAATTTTATTTATTGAAATTAATTGGATTTTTCTTAATAGGGGAGATATTGGCCTCATTTTGATAGACATATTTCATAGATCTCAGACTCCATAATTTTCCTATCCAACTGAGTTTTGAATTTCAGATTCTATAGTCTTGTTCTAGGTACATATTAATGTCTTTGAAGGTCTGCTATAAAGAGATCTACTATACTTTATAAAACTGGCATCCTTCTAATGAATCTCACTAAAATTTAATGTTGAGGCATTGTGTGAATTTACTGAAATTAAAAACAAATGACTAGTAGAATGCCTGTCTCAAATACAGGAAGGGGATGGGAAGGGGGAATGTTACACTGGTGAAGGGGGGTGTTCTGTTTGTGACTGTAAACCAACAATGACCATGTTACTTAAATAAAAAATATATTAAAAAAAAGAGAGACATTGTGTGAGAAAAAAACCTGTATAGAAAGTTGAATTCTAGAACACATTTAACATGATAAGTTAAAAATAAGAATCGAACTGTAATCAACAGATTCTTTATCCTATGCTCTAGTTCTTTCAGCTGATCATCTTACATTACCTCACAAATAGAATGGTCTACTTCCAGGGCTGACAACAAGTTTTAACATACTTCTCATTGTCTAAAATACCGGTACTTTGCCTATGAGGCCAGGGCCATAGCCATCCAACCAGAGTTTGATCCCCAGAATCCCATGTAGTCCCTTAAGTCTGCCAGGAGTTATTCCTGAGCACAGGGCCAGAAGTAATTCCTGAGTGCCAACAGTATGGCCCCAAACCAAAATAAGTAAATAAAAATAAATACTTTGCCTATCTGAGTACTAGTCAAAATCCAAACATTTTACTAAGTACCATGGCAAATACATCCTCTTCCTTCCTGAGCTACTAGCATATTCTGAGATTCTCTCTATTTTATTCAGACGGACTCTCTGTCATATGTCTTCAAATTCTTTTGGAATGATCTGCATATCTGTGTGTCTTCTGCAGGATAAGTTTCTCTGAAGCAAACTGAAGTGATGCCCTCTGCCCCCTGTCTGGGGCCCCCATCACCATCTTTCATCCCTTCTGCCACCCCTACATGCCAGGATGCTCACTTCTGAGGCTGTATATCTGGATTCTTGGAGTAGGCATGGCCAGAGACTAATGAAATGAAAGAGCAGAAGGAAATGATGATGAGGATACTTTGCTTCTTTGGTGAACTATTCAGACTCTGATCTTGATAACCACAGCACCCCAGAGCCATTCATCTTTCCATCTTTTAGGAGCTCAGTAAGAATGTCCTCAGCTTCCCCTCTGAAATAATGCTGAATGGTAATGCTTTCTCTTTTTTTGGCACACATGCTACACCTCTTCTCACAAAGTCTTCAACACATGTGATGTACCTCCAACTCTCATTGCTCCAAAAATTGGTATGAGTGGGCCTTAAGTCCCAGCCTAAAACCTTCTAATACAATTGTGCTATCAGTAACAGCAAGTGTCAAGCAAAAAATACTGCCAAATGTCATAAAACTAAATCCATTACAATGATATTGCTCAATTAAGCAAACTTCAAAAAATCAAATATCAAAGATGAAAACTTTTGAGTATATTGTGATGTACATACGCTGAAAAAATTATGGGCATTTTTTTTCTAGATCTCACTCATCTTGATTTGCAGTGGATATAAGAAATGCATTATAAAAAATGTATTATAAACAAGAGTTTGTTGAAGCCTCCTGGAGCTGGTTAAATCATCAGTATCACTGCTGTTATCTCTAAATTGTTGAGGATCTTTTATCTCTAATTGCTGCAGATCAACATAGAAACCAATCAATGTCTAAAATAGGAAAGAAGCGATAGCTACAAGCCAGAACCTAAAACAAGGTTCATGAAGAGTCTTCTATGTATTGTGTAGTGAGATTCATCAAGCTTATCAGAGAAATTAGTTTAGCGGCAGGTTTTAGCAAAATTGTTCCAACATTGGAACTTTTATTAGACATTATTTGGTCTAGTGATTCTCAACACTATTGCAATATCTCTTTTATAATAAACATGCTACAATTCTCCCTTTATTCTACTAAAATCCAAATAGCACAGTCAAATTTAAACAGTTTTTTAATGATCTAACACTAGTTGTCATTTAAATAGATAAGAATAATTACAATAAAATGTACTCTAGTATTTAAGGCCAGATAGTTCCTTGCACTGAGATATACAATGATACTCCCAGCTTAAAGAAGGGGTGTTGAAATGGTTAATCGAAGTCATAAGTATCAGTACCATGGGTTAATATGACTTTCTCACCTGGGGGACAATATTGCGTTATTTATATGGTTATCTTTGTTTTGTGGTCCTCTGGAGCTATCATTTGTTCACTGTGTGTTTTGTGCTCAAGAATAGGAGCCAGAAAGGGCCCCTGTGAATACTTCCTACCTAGTAGGAACATGTTATTCTATTACTCAACTTGCTACCTAACAGATTCCCAGAAAACCCAGTTTCAAACACACTAGCTTCTGAAATGAGAAATCAGCCTAGTTCTGCTGCAGAAAGCAACTGCACAACTTGACTGGTTTTTCACAAAACAGCTGTTTTCCATTTTATGGAAATTGACCTGAAAATACTGTGATTCGACAAGTGTCAAACTATAGGTATTGAAGGAAAGTTAGTAGGAATCTCTAAGGCAACACTCCCTACCCCAAACCCAAATTTCCCAGTAGTTCTAGCACAGTTAGGTGACCATAAAAAAGTCTCTTTACTGCTGGAGAAACTGAGTTTATTTGAGGTTGAATGAGAACAAATCCACTGCCCTTGAGTCATTATATTGGTATCAAACGACCTGGGAAGGGCAAGTCTCAGTGAGTCTAGGGGGAAGAAAATGTCAGCATGACAGCATCACCAGCGATTTAACTGTGAAATCTGTGTAATAAGACCCGCTGGGCTTCCTTGAATGCTGGGTGGTCTGGAAGCCTGTAGATCCTGCCTCAGGCTGCACATGCATAACACAGAGACAGTAGGGACCACAGGCTCTGCACAGAGCCCAAGGAATGAAATCAAGGCTGAAGAGAGAAGTGACTGTGAAAAAAGTGAAGCGTAAACCATTGAGAAAATCAATAAAATCAAAATTTGACTTAATTTTATTTATATTTAAGCTTTGAGAAAGATGAGCAACATTGCTAAAGTCCTCATGAGATAGACTTGGGGAGAAAACTCCCTAAATAAAATCAGGTTGGGACAAGAATATCCTGAGACTGCTATTACAGAAAGGAAAGATATAAAATAATATGCTGTGAACAGCTTTATCTCAATGATGCCTCCAATTAATTAACACAAATACATTTCTAGAAAGATGCAAGTTAAGAAAATAAACTCAAGAAGAAGAAAATCAGCTGAATATACCTATAGGGACAAAAATATTTAAATTGCTAAGTATTTTACATCAATAACAAGCCTACTCCTGGAAGACTTCAGTGGTGATTTCTACCAATTTAAATAACAATATCAGCACTTAAGACATTCTTTCAGAGAAAATAGAGTATGATGGAACACTTGCCCACTCATTTTATGTGGCAAGTGTTACCCTGATACCAAAGCAAGATAAGGACAATACAAAAACAAAACTACAGAACATTTATCCCTCACAGGCTAGATGTAAAAGGTCATCAACAAGCTATTAGCCAACTGAGTAGACATAAAGCAAGAGCTTTATGATGGTACTTTCCCTGAGATGGGATTGGTGGCAAGAATGCAAAGTTGACTTAACATGCAAAAGTTCAATGAGTGTAACATAGAATGTGAGTAGGACAGAAAACAAACAATTTAAAATCATCTCAACAAACCTGGAAAAAAGTTTATCAAGTGACTAACCTAAAAGACTAAAAACAGTTTGGGAATAAAAAAAAAATGGCACATTACATCTCCTAAACATATTATTTAAAAAACATTCTAGTTAACACATTTTAAATAGTTGTGTTAACTAAGATCAGGATTCCCTACAGAAACGAGAGAGAGAGAGAGAGAGAGAGAGAGAGAGAGAGAGAGAGAGAGAGAGAGAGAGAGAGAGAGAGAGAGAGAGAGAGAGTGAGAGTCAGGCATGCACAGCTCTGTAAGAGTAATTCTGTCCACTCTCCAAACAAGTGAAAGCAGAGATTAACAGATGGGAATATATTAAACTGAGAATCTTCTGCACCTCCAAGGAAATAGTGCCCAGGATACAAGAGCCACCCACTGAGTGGGAGAAACTATTCACCCAATACCCATCAGATAAGGGGCTAATCTCCAAAATATACAAGGCACTGACAAAACTTTACAAGAAAAAAAAAACATCTAATCCCATCAAAAAATGGGAAGAAGAAATGTACAGACACTTTTGATAAAGAAGAAATACAAAAGGCACATGGAAAAAAATGCTCCACATCACTAATCATCAGGGAGATGCAAATCAAAACAACTATGAGGTACCACCTCACAACACAGAGATTGGCACACATCACAAAGAATGAGAACAATCAGTGTTGGCGGGGATGCAGAGAGAAAGGAACTCTTATCTACTGCTGGTGGGAATGTTGTCTAGTTCAACCTTTATGAAAAGCAATATGGAGATTCCTCCAAAAACTGGAAATCAAGCTCCCATACGATCCAGCTATACCACTCCTAGGAATATACCCTAGGAACACAAAAATAAAATACAAAAATCCCTTCCTTACACCTATATTTATTGCAGCACTATTTACTATAGCAAGACTCTGGAAACAACCAAGATGCCCTTACAGATGAATGGCTAAAGAAACTGTGGTACATATACACAATGGAATATTATGCAGCCATCAGGAGAGGTGAAGTCATGAAATTTTTCTATGCATGGGTGTACATAGAATCTATTATGCTGAGTGAAATAAGTCAGAGAGAGAGAGAGAGAGAGAAAGACACAGAATGATCTCACTCATCTATGGGTTTTAAGAAAAATGAAAGACATTCTTGCAATAATTTTCATAAACAAAAGAGAGGAGGGCTGGAAGTTACAGCCCACTTCATGAACCTCATCACAAAGAGTGATGAGTTTAGTTAGAGAAATAACTGCATTGCAAACTATCCTAACAATGAGAATGTATGAGGGAAATAGAAAGCCTGTCTAAAGTACAGGTGGGGGCGGGGTGGGGAGGAGGGATATTTGGGACATTGGTGATGGGAAATTTGCACTGGTGATGGGGGGGTGTCCTGTTATATGACTGAAACAATCATGTTTGTAACCAAGGTGTTTAAATAAAAAATATTATTAAAAAAAGAGTAATTCTGTCATCTGAAATCTCAGAAAGGATTTCTACATATATTATATCTTTGAGGAGGAAGGCTTAAGGCTTTAAGAGTAGATGAGGTTGTTTCCAGTATTAACTCTGGCTGAGGTCCCATCATATTATTGAGCATTTTCTTGGTTACTTAAAGTCAACTGAATGTAGATGTTAATGACATGGATCGATTTCATCCACAATAAAGTTGTATATGTAGCTGGTGACCATGTTGTGTATTGTATTTAGATTATTGTATTTAGACCATGATCCTCAAATCATTCTTTAATAAAACTATAGTTTTAGTGTATTAAAAAAATATCCTAATTATTTCAGGAGTGGAATAATAATTTGCTGCCCCAGATACTGGTAATCAGTTGTCAGGTAGGGCTGTCTGTGATCATCAGATTCAGCAGCAGAGTGAGGAGGAAAATAGAAGAGTCTCCTGGCTGCAGTTCTTGCTGGCTATCAACAAGAAACTTCCAGGAAGCTCTGAATCGGAGTATTTACAATTACAAGCCTCACCCTGTGGCTCAGATGTCTCCAAGCAAGACAGTCAGTTTCTGCAAGGGTACATGCCAAGAAGCCAAGGAAGTATCATCAGGCCTCATCCAGTTGTGCCATGACACATTGCCCTCACTGAAGACAAGAGAATTCCCTAGATGTGGCAGATTTAGTGGGAAGATGACAAAGCTCACTTGCTCCTGGGTTTCATCTATAATATGCCATTTTCAAAGTCACTCTTGAATAAATAATCAGTCTTTATTGAATGAAGTGTTAGACCCCCCAAAAGGGGATAGTTGTCGCTGAAGCAGAGCAAGTCACTCAAAAGTCCTGTCTGGGTATCATCAGCTGTTTCAGGGCTTCCTCTGATCCATGGTCAGGTAGGTATTCAACCATAGCTAATATCTATTTATTTATTTATTCATTTACTTTCTTTAGACAGAAACACATTTTTGACTCAAAATGCTCTTTCGCTTCCTTAGCCATGATGAACTGTCAGGAGAGGTACAGTTATGATAAAGAAAAAGTGAAAGCAAAAAACAAAATAAACTTGTTAAGGGGCCGGGGTGGTGGCGCTAGAGGTAAGGTGCCTGTCTTGCCTGCGCTAGCATAGGATGGACCTCGGTTCGATCCCCCAGCGTCCCATATGGTCCCCCAAGCCAGGAGCGACTTCTGAGCGCATAGCCAGGAGTAACCCCTGAGCGTCACCTGGTGTGGCCCAAAAACCCAAACCCCCCCCCCAAAAAAAAGTGAAAGCCAGAGAGGAAAACATCTAGATTTTATTTTTCTGCGTGGCGCTAGAAAGTAGCTGCCTTTGAATGTATGAGTCTTTCAAAAAGAAAACCCCTAATATTGCTCAAAGTGTATTTTATGATATATGGTTTCCAGTTAGGAACTGAAAGTATGATAGTTTATGATGGAAGAGTGTAGCTAGATATTTGTTGGAAGAAGCTGATTCTCAAAAATACTGAACATCAGAATTATTGGACTAGCTTTGATTCACCCACATCTTTTCACTTAATCATAAAGTAGGTCCTTAAAATACAGTAGGAATTAAAGCAATTCTGAAGTGTACTTTGATAACTATTTTCAGCATCGGCTCTGATGAGTTAAGACTAAGCTTGTCTTTGAAGCAGCTTGAGTTAGGATTCTGAATAAGAAGGAAATAAAGTAGTCATATGTGAAGTGATTCGTTGTACACCCTTATCCATAGGCTCACACAACACAGCTAGTATACAAGAGGATTGAATTCTGTGTGTGCCTTTGTGTGCGTGTGTGTGTGTGTGTGCTATCTGTACACCAGGCACTTGTTTATATGATTCTGTATTTGAAGCTAAAACATTTGCAACAATTTCGCAAGGAATATGCTCTAGTATTATATCAATAATATTTTACAGATAAACTGACTCTAAGAGGATCTGATTGTCAATTGACAATTTTACTAAAAAGAGGAGAGTTGGGTTCTGAATTTGAGAACTCAACTCTTCAGTGAAAAGCTTTGTTGATTCTTTTAGACCAACTAGAATTTCCAAACTTTCCTGAAAATTTTTCCCATCCCTATGCTACTCCCTTTTTCCTCGTTATTGGAATACTTCCTAAGAGGGGGTCATGAGAAAAAATGAGTAGAAATAAAGAATAATTTGACGTTTATTAAGTTCCATAAACTAGGAATGGGTCTCTTGTAAATTCAAAATCGCTAGGTCCTTAATAATAAAAATCATATAAGTTTTAAATGTTGCTGTGATTCAGGGATTATTCTCTTTTCTGATTATTTTGCACCAGTATCTCTTCTATAAAACCTTCCATAAAAATACTGCCTTTGAAATCTTCAACTGTATAATTAAAAATAGTGTCTAACACATGAAATAAAAAACCTATATAACCCGTGTACATATGCCTTTAACTCAAGATGGTTATCAAAGAAATTGCCTCTCCTTCACCTGTTACACAATGTAAACTTAAATCACAATAAATTTAATTATGATATAAAACTTACACTGTGCGTAACCACGTGTCATTTCTAGAAGAGCGCTTGACAGGGGTTGCATCCTTTGAGTAGGGTTTGTTCAGGACAACTAGAGATAGAATAAGGGGATATGGATGAGGTATTTCCCTGAAATATTAGCAATCAAACAATTACCTCTTTTCATCTTGCTTTTATTTTTATCCTAGCACTGCCCATCCCATTCTTTGCATTTTCCACTGAGATCACCACCCCAGTAAACTAAACTATACTTTACTCATTCCTTATCTATATACTGTTGAAGATTTATTACTCAAATTAATTCATAAATTTTTTTGTTTGTTTTGCTTTTTGATTTTTGGTCCACACCTGTTTGATGCTTAGGGGTTACTCCTGGCTAAGTGCTCAGAAATTGCCCCTGGCTTGGGGGGACCATATGGGAAGCCGGGGGATCAAACCACAGTCCTTCCTTGGCTAGCGCTTGCAAGGCAAACATCTTACTTCTAGCGTCACCTCTCCGGCCCCTAATTTATAAAATTTTATGGCTACATTCTAATATCAAAAAAGAATGTAGGACCCTGTTCTGTGTCTTCTATTCAAAGTTACCACTGGCATAAAAAGAAAATGTTGGATGAAATTGTAGATGATAGGTCATCAGAAGGGAAAATGTAACTCGAAGAGAGAAAATAGTTCTTCTCAATTGTATCATTAGGTAGGTTACCTGGGCTTGTTTATGTAATTTAAAGGGTCCTCAGATTTCTAATGGTTATATTAGTGAGCTATTTCTTGGTCTACTCTTTTTACATATAATAAATATTATAAATCAAAAGTTTTTGGAGAATGAACTATAAGACATGCATAAACCACAGTAAATTGCTCTGTTTTAGTAAACTTGTCAACAAAGAAAGAGGGAGTTATAAAGCATAGCTCCTCTTCTTTTCCGTGTTGCTTTATACCAAAAGACATAGATAAGTCTGAAAGATGTGTCTCTTTATTTCTCTCTAAACCATCTCCTACATCCTAAAAATATTTTTTCTACTTCTCAATTACCTGATGACTCCTATGACTTCACTTCCTGATTGCATGGTGATTATAGTTGACAATGCACTGACACTAGAATAAAATTTTATAGAACCCTTAGAGTTTAATTTGAGCACTGTCAAGAATTTTTTCAGAGTGAGCTATTATTTTAAAGTCAATGTATACTCTTTAATATGTTTAATATATACATGTCTATAAAAATTATATAAACCCTTTTTATAAGTTTTTAAAATTATTTAACTTATGTCATACAATTCATGTCATTCAGGAATTTTTTACTACTTAAATATAGTAGAATATAAACTATGTTGATAGAGTCTAGTTCATAATTTAAACATGATATCCAATTCTCTGACTATGCCAACTTTAAATCCATTTATTTTATAATTTTCATTTTTATAAACAACATATGTTATTCTTTGGTAGCTGAGTGAACAATTTCTAAACACCTACTCAATTTCAAGATTGAAGTCAACTAATGGAATGAACTTTACTAAATACTAAATATTGCAAATTATTCTGAAATGTGGCAATGTCCCAACTTTGAACTCTCATAAGAAACAAATAAGTGTATTTATTTATCATAGCTACCAAAAGTTAGGTGCTTCTATACCTTACTTTTCTTTTCTCCCTGCACAACAGATGCAGTGTATTTATAAGCATACATTAATTTTACTAAACCTTACGTAACTAAGTAATGCTTGAACTAAAGAGCAGATGAAAGCTTGCATTTTTAATATATGTATTCTTTTTATCAACATTATATTTTAAATTCTGTTGAATTTACTATCTGTGATTAAAGCAATATGTATTTTAATGTTGGATTTAATTTTTGGTTTTAGTTTTCATCAGCCTATAGTATTATAGTATTATAAGATAGACAATAAGTAATTATACTACTACTGGGTTCATAGATTCTTGTTTGTGGTCATCCCAGGAGAACACTGTATTGTGATAACTGGCCTCTGAATATGTGGCTATCAAGGTTGTTATTTTCTGTTCTTAAATCCTGCTTCATTCATCAAGGAATAGAATCTTTTCCCCTCCACTAGTATCTAGACTAATATCTTGTAACTGGTTTTGAGAAAAAATAAAAGAGATCCAGCCCCAGGTCAAGTTGTAAAGAAGCCTATAGTTCCCATGTTTCTCTTGGCATATTGGGGCTTAATCTCAAAGGATAATTCAGCTGGGTATAGAAATCTCAGCTCAATTTTTTCCCAGGACTTTCTATGTGTGATTTCACTATCACTTGGCTTTATTGTCACTATTAGAAACAAGTTATATTTCTGACTACCACACCTTGCTGGGAATATTTTTTATACCCACTCCCAGATGCAGTTTTTACTACTATATGCCTACATAAGTATTTCTTTTATATATTTGTCATTAATAATTTATTATATACACATTTCTTTACATAGGTATTTACATAGCTGCATGCATATAGATGTGTGTATTATGTATATTTTAATTCTTTTTACTTCTTTAAACTGTGGCTCAAGTTTTCCTTTTATCATGTATAGAAAACCTCTTAGCTACTATTAATAAAAAGATTATCTTATCCACAGAGTAAGTCTCTGCCCTCCTTTTAGAACTCCAATTTATTATGTTTGCAGAACTTTCTTCTTACTCTTTACATCTTATAAACTCTCACTATATTTAAAATCATTTTGTGGAAGACCAAAAGATAGCACAGCAGTATGACATTTGCCTTACATACATTTGACTCAGGATGAACCTGAGGCCCACATGGTCCCCTGAGCCTGCCAGGAGCAATTTCTGAGTACAGAGCCAGGAGTAACCCCTGAGCACCATCGGATGTGGCCAAGGAAACCCAGAAAAATAATTTTGTTCCTCTATAGTACACTTTTTTAAAATATATATATTCATATGTATTAACTTTATTTCTGAATATTAATTCCATCCATTGAGGTTCTTAAAAATTTCAATTGCTATATTATTATCTCTAAAATAACAATTTTGGTATATTCTAAATATGCTGTCACCCGTATAATTTTCTTCTTATATACAAGTATTTTCAATGCTTTTAAAGATTTAAGTTTATTAAGCTTAGTTTACAAGTTTGTTTATATTTGATATATTCAATATTGATAGCTTTATACATCTATTTAAGCCCGTTTTGTTTTTTATTCTTATATTCCATAAAAATTTTTATTTCTTTGTATACTTGTTCTTGACTTGACTATGTGTCCTTTGTCATTGTCTTTTGCTTTTATCATTAACAACAATTATTTACCAATTTGTGTAACTTGCAGTTTCCTTTGAGTGAGCATGTAAGGACTTTACAGATCAGGAAACAGTTTAAATTTAATTTATTTGGAAAACTTTTAGATCACTTATACTATGTACATTTGGACCAAAAATAGACACAAGACTTTGAAAGATAATTTTCCTATAGATACATAAATTGAAAAAGGTAACTTTTCTGTGATTCCTAAAGTTGAAAATAGAAGATAAAAATTGTATCATTCATCAGGAATTTAAATTTATACCCCTAGGTTATCCTAGTTTAAGGTTGACAAAAATCTAATAGTTGTGAGCCTTCAGTTAATATGTTTCACCAATAAGGGTATACTGAAATAAAGTCCATATTTTCAAGATTAGCAAATGATTATAAGGATCAGAGCACCTGAACCTAATTTTATTTCTCTAAATTATTTCTTGAATTTGATTTGATAATTTCTCTTGGACATCAACTCAAATACTTTAAAACTATATTTTTCTATCATTTCCATTTTTCCTGCATTGGAAAGTTATTAAAATAACCACATTGGCCATATTCTAGGAAAAAGAAATTATTATTTTAAATTTTTATTTTATTTTATATTTATTTATTTAATTTGATATTTCATAAAGATATCTGAAAAATTTTAGGACTTATTCTCATTCTTTATGATGTGTGCCATTCTCTGTGGTGTGAGGTACTTCATAGTTGTTTTGATTTGCATCTCCCTGATGATTAGTGATGTGGAGCATTTTTTCATGTGTCTTTTGGCCATTTGTATTTCTTCTTTGTCAAAGTGTCTGTCCATTCTTCTTCCCCATTTTTTGATGGGATTAGATGTTTTTTTCTTATAAAGTTCTGTCAGTGCCTTGTATATTTTGGAGATTAGCCCCTTATCTGATGAGTATTGGGTGAATAGTTTCTTCCACTCAGTGGGTGGCTCTTGTATCCTGAGCGCTATTTCCTTTAAGGTGCAGAAGCTTCTCAGTTTAATATATTCCCATCTGTTAATCTCTGCTTTCACTTGCTTGGAGAGTGCAGTTTCCTCCTTGAATATGCATGTAGTCTCAATGTCCTGGAGTGTTTTGCCTATGTGTTGTTCTATATATCTTATGGTTTCGGGTCTGATATCGAGGTCTTTAATCCATTTGGATTTTACCTTCGTACATGATGTTAGCTGGGGGTCTCAGTTCAATTTTTTGCAAGTGGCTAGCCAGTTGTGCCAACACCACTTGTTGAAGAGGCTTTCCCTGCTCCATTTAGGATTTCCTGCTCCTTTATCAAAAATTAGGTGACTGTATGTCTGAGGAATATTTTCCGAGTATTCAAGCCTATTCCACTGATCTGAGGGCCTGTCCTTATTCCAATACCATGCTGTTTTGATAACTATTGCTTTGTAGTAAAGTTTAAAGTTGGGGAAAGTAATTCCTCCTATATTCTTTTTCCCAATGTTTGCTTTAGCTATACTAGGGTGTTTATTGTTCCAAACGAATTTCAAAGGTGCCTGATCCACTTCTTTGAAGAATGTCATGGGTATCTTTAGAAGGATTGCATTAAATCTGTACAATGCCTTGGGGAATATTGCCATTTTGATGATGTTAAACCTGCCAATCCATGATCAGGGTATGTGTTTCCATTTCTGCATGTCCTCTCTTATTTCTTGGAGCAGAGTTTTATAGTTTTCTTTGTATAGGTCCTTCACATTTTTAGTCAAGGTGATTCCAAGATCTTTGAGTTTGTGTGGCACTATTGTGAATGGGGTTGTTTTCTTAATGTCCATTTCTTCCTTATTACTATTGGTGTATAGAAAGGCCATTGGATTTTTGTGTGTTAATTTTGTAGCCTGCCACCTTGCTATATGAGTCTATTGTTTCTAGAAGCTTTTTGATAGAGTCTTTAGGGTTTTCTAAGTAGAGTATCATGTCATCTGCAAACAGTGAGAGCTTGACTTCTTCCTTTCCTATCTGGATTCCCTTGATATCCTTTTCTTGCCTAATCGCTATAGCAAGTACTTCCAGTGCTATGTTGAATAGGAGTCGTGAGAGAGGACAGCCTTGTCTTGTGCCAGAATTTAGAGGGAAGGCTTTTAGTTTTTCTCCATTGAGGACAATATTTGCTACTGGCTTGTGGTAGA
The DNA here is from genome assembly GCF_024139225.1 of Suncus etruscus. NCBI lineage: Eukaryota > Metazoa > Chordata > Mammalia > Eulipotyphla > Soricidae > Suncus > Suncus etruscus. Next base: position 17,874,583 of record NC_064854.1, on the reverse strand, counting down.
TAGCCTTAACTATATTGAGAAAGGTTTCTTCCATTCCCATCTTGCTGAGAGTTTTGCTCAAGAATCGGTGTTGGACCTTATCAAATGCTTTCTCTGCGTCTATTGACATGATCATGTGATTTTTATCTTTCTTGTTGTTGATGTGGTGTATTATGTTGATAGATTTATGGATGTTAAACCATCCTTGCATTCCTGGGATGAAACCTACTTGATTGTAGTGGATGATCTTCTTAATGAGGCATTGAATCCTATTTGCCAGGATTTTGTTGAGGATCTTTGCATCTGCATTCATCAGCGATATTGGTCTGTAATTTTCTTTTTTCATAGCATCTCTGTCTGGTTTAGGTATCAAGGTGATGTTGGCTTCATAAAAGCTATTTGGAAGTGTTTCCGTTTGTTCAATTTCATGAAAAAGTCTTGCCAGAATTGGTAGTAGTTCCTCTTGGAAAGTTTGAAAGAATTCATCTGGACCTGGGCTTTTGTTTTTGGGCAGACATTTGATTACCGTTTTAATTTCATCAATGGTGATGGGGATGTTTAGATATGCTACATCCTCTTTCTTCAACTGTGGAAGATTATAAGAGTCCAAGAATTTATCCATTTCTTCCAGGTTCTCATTTTTAGTGGCGTAGAGTTTTTCAAAGTAGTTTCTGATTACCCTTTGAATCTCTGCCATATCAGTAGTGATCTCTCTTTTTTCATTCCTAATATGAGTTATCAATTTTCTCTCTCTCTTTCTCTCTCTCTCTTTCTTTTTTAGTTTTGCCAGTGGACTATCAATCTTGTTTATTTTCTCAAAGAACCAACTTCTGCTTTCGTTGATCTTTCAGATTGTTTTTTGGGTTTCCATTTCATTGATTCCTGCTCTCAGCTTTGTTGTTTACTTTTGTCTCCCTATTTTTGGGTCCTTTTGTTGAGCACTTTCTAGTTCTATTAGCTGTATCATTAAGCTACTCAGGTAAGCCCCTTCTTCCTTCCTGATGTGTGCTTGCAAAGCTATAAATTTTCCTTTCAGTACTGTTTTTGCTGTGTCCCATAAGTTCTGATAGTTTGTGTCTTTATTGTCATTTGTTTCCAGGAACCTTTTGATTTCCTCCTTGATTTTATCTCGGACCCACTGGTTATTGAGTATGAGGCTGTTTAACTTCCAGGTGTTAAAGTTTTTCTTTTGTGTCCCTTTGGAATTCACAAATAATTTCAGAGCCTGTGGTCAGAGAAGGTAGCCTGCAAAATTTCTATCCTCTTGATATTATGGAGGTATGTTTTATGTGCCAGCACGTAGTCTATCCTGGAGAATGTCCCATGTACATTGGAGAAGAATGTGTATCCAGGTTTCTGGGGATGGAGTGTCCTAGATATATCCACTAGGCCTCTTTCTTCCATTTCTCTCCTCAGATCTAGTATATTCTTGTTGGGTTTCAGTCTGGTTGACCGATCCTTTGTTGACAAAGCCATGTTGAGGTCCCCCACAATTATTGTGTTGTTATTGATATTATTTTTCAGATTTGTCAACAATTGTATTAAATATTTTGCTGGCCCATCATTCAGTGCATATATGTTTAGGAGAGTTATTTCTTCCTGCTCTGCATACCCCTTGATTAATATAAACTATCCATCTTTGTCCCTTACAACCTTTCTGAGTATAAAGTTTGCATTATCTGATATTAGTATGGCCACTCCAGCTTTTTTATGGGTGTTGTTTGCTTGGATAATTTTTCTCCAGCCTTTTATTTTGAGTCTATGTTTGTTCTGACTATTCAGGTGCGTTTCTTGTAGGCAGCAGAAGGTTGGATTGAGTTTTTTGATCCATTTAGCCACTCTGTGTCTCTTGACTGGTGCATTTAGTTCATTGATGTTGAGAGAAAGAATTGTCCTGGGATTTAATGCCATCTTTATATTGAAATTTGGTGTTTCTTTTGGTTAATCTTGTGTTAAATTAGGTCTTTCATTTTTTCTCTTAAGACTGGTTTTGAGTCTGTAAAGTTTCTGAGCTTTTTTTTTTGTCTGTGAAACCATGTATTCTTTTGTCAAACTGGAAAGTGAGTTTTGCTGGGTACAGTATTCTAGGTGAAGCATTCATTTTATTCGGTCTTGTCACAGTATCCCACCACTGCTTTCTGGCCTTGAGTGTTTCTGGTGACAGTGTTTCTGGTATAAATCTCAAGGATGCTCCCTTGAATGTAATTTCCCTTTTTGATCTTGCTGTTTTCAGAATTCTGTCTCTATCTGTGGGATTCGTCATTGCGACTAGGATGTGTCTTGGGGTATTTTTTCTGGGGTCTCTTTTGGTTGGTACTCTTCGAGCATGCAGGATTTGATCACATATATTCTTTAGCTCTGGAAGTTTCTCATGATGTTCTTGACCATTGATTCTTCCTGGAAATTTTCTTCCTGGATCTCTGGGACTCCAATGATTCTTAAGTTGTTTCTGTTGAGCTTATCATAGACTTCTATTTTCATCTGTTCCCATTCTTTGACTAATTTTTCCATTGTTTGTTCATTTGCTAAGATTATAATTCCATTGTTTGTTCATTTGCTAAGATTATAATTTCTATTGACAATCATAAAATAGTATTTCCAATGATATTTACTATTTTATACTATTAATAATGTGTATTCAATCAGATGTTCAATAAGAAATATTTTCCTTGGATTTCTAAAATAAATAAACATAGACTTCATTTAAAGTATAATTTACTGGAGTTTTTGTGTTTTCTCTTTCCAAAACCTTTGGAATACTCCCAAAATGCAATTAGTGTGAGTTTGATACACAATAATGGTAGTGGACTTATAATTGGAAAATTTTCTTTTTTGGGGGGGTCTTCCAGTGGAGACCAGATGGCCTGCTGGACAAATTTTTAAAAAGCTGTAACACTATAATTGGAAAATTTTAAGGAAGAATTTTCTGTTCTTCTAAGAGAAGTGGTTAACACACAGACCTTTCTTCAGTGGATGTAATTTTCTTTCTTTTAATCTATGAATTTCTCACACATTATAAGTTCTTACTTAAGAGAGAGTTCTGTTATTTGGACTTCCTTCTTGCCTGCAATATAAGATTTCTCTCTTGCCCACGGCATGATGTGACTCATTAAAACTCAGTTTAAGTGTGCCAGAAAAATGGAATATTTTTTAAGACAAAAGCAATGATATCACTACCTTACTACATTTCTTCTCTAAAATCTTCTCTGTCTGATTTCTTCCCATTCTTGGTATTCAGGCTATGAAAAAGATATTATATACATTTTCTCTTTTACATTTATGCGTTCTCTGTTGCAAAGCATTTCTTTACACATCAATGAGACATATTCTGAAAATGGAACTCATTATACCCTTTCATCCTGTTGAATCACCATCTTTCACTCTGGGTAATCCTTCTCAGTACTTGTTTTTATATACCATTCATTATGCTTTCATAGATTCCAAGCTCAAGTTGTTTGCGGTGAAATAAATCATTGTTGAATGGTAAAAGAAAAGGTTTCATTCTTTATCCAATAAATACTTTATAAAAATAGAATATCAAATTTCTATGACAGGTTTTATTTTATAACTTTATGTTATTCACTTGCAAGACTTGAAAATAAAATGCTTTATGAACAATGAGCTATTATTTGTGTGTGTTAATATGATATCACATGATCTTATTTCCTGAGTAGCCTTAGGGTCGGTCACCCTTGAACACAGAGTCAGAAGTAACCTCTAAGGACCACTGGAGTGACCCAATCCTCCTTCCAACCACATAGCCTTAAAATTTTCTATAAAATTTTAGTTAGAGAAATAACTACATTTTGAACTGTCCTAATAAAAAAAAATGAGAATGTATGAGGGAAATGGAAAACCTGTTTAGAGTACAGGCGGGGGTCGGGTGGGGAGGAGGGAGATTTGGGACATTGGTGATGGGAATGTTGCACTGGTGATGGGTGGTGTTCTTTACATGACTGAAACCCAAACACAATCATGTATGTAATCAAGGTGTTTAAATAAAATATAAAAAATTGCTATAAAATAATTAATATGACTTGATTTTCTACAAATTATTATGGTGATACTAAATATTCTCACCTACATAACTGGTATGTTATAGATTGAATTGAAGAAATAACAAGTTCCAAAGCCTAAATGGAATATATGCAGAATGAGTTGTTGAAAAGTCAGTGTGACCTACAGATTTAGTACTATAAATCTCAGTCCAAAACAAAATTTGCTGTCCAAAATAGCTTTTAAACATTAATAAACATGTAAACTATGTCATAAAATTCATGCATCTATTTTAATTAGTTTTGCTAAGACTTTAATGTACACAGAGATTTTTTTTCAATCAGAGATCTTCCTAACTGTACCTCAAACAAAAATATGCATTTTGGAATGTGAAAAAAATTGTATAATGATATCAGAAATCTAAAGGAACTATAGTAAATACCCTGATTTAATAGAATGACTGAAGAAAATCAGAATGTCCACTTTGAAAAGCATCTAATCTTGGATATATGTGTTATATATTGAACCTATTGTCTATCACAGAGATTCCTGAGGACCTGGTTCTTTCAAAATGATGAATTTCCTAACCACAATTATTGAGAATTATTGTCATCAGGTCCATTCTCAAAGTTTTCAAAGCCCTCAAAATCATCCTTTTGATATGATATTTATAGTCAGTGCTCAAGCTTTGTAAATTTGAAGTTGAGAATAAAATACATTTATATGAAAAGTTTAGGTGGAATTTGGCTACACTAGTAGCTTCTTAATGAAAATTAGGTAAGCCAGGTGACTTTAGTTAATTATTACATATCCCCACTTCAGTTGGGACATAAGTTCTTCCTTGCTAGTTATTTTCTAACATAAGAAACACATGACTCTTTCCAGAGCCCAGAAGTGATATGAGTCCAAATTCGGTGCTGAAAGGAGCATTTCAAGATCTTACAATTTTCATTAGTGGAGACACTACTTGTTGACAGGTTAACAGGAATTAACTCAAAATCTAGATGATTATTTCACTAAAACTTATTCTTTCCAACATCTGTATTTTCCTCTCTGTGATCCAAAAACATAAACAATGTACATCATTATCTGTCCTTTACACGCACCAAAATAAGTGAACAGGTTTCTCAAAATAAGTCTAGTTTAAGACAGCAGTCCTTGACTTTCCTGCCTAAGTGAGAATTTCCTGTTGAGTGTTGGCAAAGTAGGTTTGAGCCAGCTTTCCTGTAATTAGTTTTCTTTGTGTGTGAATTTAATACTGATGTAAAGGTGTTGCTCATTTGACAGACCCAAGGTTTCATGTCTAACCATCCAACAGGAAAGGAAGAACACGACTTCCCAGAATTCCTCATTAATTAGCTTCAATCTTCAGTTGATGATACTCATCCACTCATCTCAAACTGCTAATTGTTATCAATTGAATGATTTTCAAAATGGAGTCAAAACCTAGGAACAATGTAACTCATTTTACATCGCTTGTTGAACATCTCCGTGACAAGAAATATTCCTATTTACAACTCAGGGCCAGATCTGAACTTCTATTGAAACAGAGGTCGCATTAGGGCATGCAAAGAACATTCAGCTTGAAACAGCAATGGCTTGATTCCTGTTCCATTGGCTGGTAGAGAAATTAAATAACTTCTGTTATATATTTGTTTCCTAATTGTCAAAATGCAGATGAAGTTAAGTCTAACATTAAAAAGTAGAAAGAAAGAAAAGAAATAAGGCACTAGTCAAAAACTAATGTTTGTGTAATGGAAAACTAGATATTTGAGAATTTCTGAGCTATCATACTAAAGTCCTTTGTACTCCACATTGATCTTTCAGAATCAAGAGGAATATTAAAACTGAAATATCTACATCTCTTTCATTGTCTCCATTTAGTTCATGTATGACTTGTATGATAAAAGTGACTGAGATATTTGAGAATATAGAGGGTTTTGGATGAGTGAACCTTGAGAGATGAGAATCTTGAGTGATAGGAAGAAAAGATCTCCAAGGCATGAAGCTATGTTACACAAATATCGTTTCAATCATGCCATTTCTACTAGAGTCTCAGTTCCACATTGACATTAAGTGAAATATTATCTTCAAATTTGGAATGTGTTCTGAGTTTCTGTCATTGTTGTTTTTCTCAAAAAAAACTTAAGTGAGAAATCTATGTAGTGTAGACATATGCGTCTGAAGTTAAGGAAGTCCTAACTAGATTGACAGCATTTTTCTATCAGTTAACTGCCTGTCCAAAACTTAAAATGGTTCTGGATAAACACATACCGATGCCTTTACTTTTATTATATTTTAATTCTTTAAAACTCAGAGAATTTCTTTTTTATCTTTATTCCTTTTTAAAGAAAAGATGGTGGATGCAAAGGAAAGGGACATCTATATCTAACTTCTGCAATCCCAAAGACTATTTCTATTCCAGCCTAGTCCAGTTGTAATGAAAATGATTTACTTATCTTTTATGCATGCTTCTCCTGCCCCACTAACTCAAATAAAGTTTGTATTTATTTTTCTGGAAATAACCAAAGTGGCCCTAGCTAAGCTCCAAATCTATTTTTCTATATGCAGTGGCTTTAAATTTCTGTCTGTACTTGGCCAGAGGAGATAACTGGAGTAAGCTCAACAATAACCGAATTTAAAAAAAAAAATGCAAGGGCAACAGACTGTCAAAAAAGTCAAATTATGATTTCCATTTGATGAATTACAAAACCCTTTGGTAGTGCTCTTAAGGCTTCTTGGCCTAGTATTTCTTATATTTTTAAATAATTACAATGAATTTTTTGTTTTACTCTGGCTTTAAGCAGAGAATGTACTGCTTATATGATTAAACGGGCATGCTGCATTGTTGGGAATTCTTTTCTTTTTCTTTTTTTTTTTTAATATCTTATTTTAAACGCCTTGATTACAAACATGGTTATGCTTGGGTGTCAGTCATGTAAAGAACATCCCCCTTCACCAGTGCAACATTCCCATCACCAATGTCCCAAATCTCCCTCCTACCCACCCCACCCCTGTTGGGAATTCTTGAGCTGATTCTTTGGGGATTAACATTTCTGAGAATTTAGTGTTTTACCCTTGTTTCAAGGCACAATAGTCTTTGGGTAGAAATGTAGATCTCAGACTCTCATCTGTGTTTAATGAAAAAATCTGATATGAATATTCATGATCAAATTGATCTTGTAAAGACATCTCCCATCACCATTTATTTTAGAAAAGTAACCTAAAATTATCTCTTCTTCTAAGAATTCAGTCATTTCTCTGAGCAGCAGTCAGAGTCAGCATTGTCAGAATTTCTCCCTTAAATAAATAATTTTCCTGAAGTCTATTTTGAATTGTTTTTTTGTTGTTGTTTTATTGTTCTTTTTTTTGAGTCATGCGACAGCGCTCAGAAATCACTCCTGGCTCTGCACTCAGAAATCAATCCTAGCAAGCCAGGGAGACCATATGGGATGCCAGGGATCAAACATAGGTCTACGACATACAAGAAAAATACCCTATCTGCTATGCTATCACTATGGACCTAAATTTTTTCAGGAATATTCATACTATTCTTTTTCTCATTAAAAAAAATGAAAATTTCTTCATCTATTCTTGTCATATTTTTAAAAAGTGACTACTTAATTATAAAATATAAAAATTATATAGCACATAAGTTATAATTATAACTTAAATATAAGTATATAAATAAACTAAACATAAATATATATATATGTGACAAAATGTTGTATATATTAAAACCACTGTTTTCAGAGTCCCAGTTATAACAAAAAGTATATAACATATATATGTGTGTCAAATAAACTTGTTTAGGAAATCATAGTCCAATAGGATCAGATTATTTATAAATATCATTAGTGTTACTTTAACTGAGTCACTGGGCCTTACATTTCTCATCATTGGGATCAGAATGCTATTCATTTGCTTACTCATTTGTTGTCCATGAGAGAACTAACCTCATTATGCCCCATTTATAGCTAGTTTGTCTAGGAAAATATAAATAAATACCATTGTTGAAATTTTCTAATATGAACTACCAATTTATTTTTAGGGTTGAAAAATTATTTTATATTATTTGGGGGTTCGTAGCACACAGAAATGAATTTATCTAAAAGATGTATATACATCCACAAAATGCCCCAAACAGTCAAAAAAAAACCTTGAGGAAAATTGAGATGAAGGAAATTTTTTTCTCTGATTTTAAATTGTACTATAAAGCTATAGAAATCAAAAATTGTGTGGTACTGAGATAAAGATGAACTCTTGAACAAATTCATAGAATTTTGTGTTAATGGTTTATTTGTAATTGTTTTGAGTACTATAATATTTTATAATAGAAAGTAGATAAAACTCCTACATGCTGACAGACAGTTGACACACAACATGGCAGGGGAGGGGAGTCATGTGGCAGAGGCCGAGGGTCAGATCAGGAGCTGTTGGATGGTCTGTTGAATGTTCTGTATTTGTGCTCAGCTATGAGCCCTCTTTAATGGTGACTAAGCAGGCGATGAAGGGCCAGGACAGAAAATCACCCACATTCCAGGACTCTTAAGGCTTCTCATCCTACAGTAATGGGAATAGGAAAACCAATTAAAGGGAGTGAAGAAATTTGAAGGGGGAGGCACCATTGAATGGGTGCTGGAGAAGTGAGAGAGATTGAGGTGGAAAGGACTGAGTGGTGGGACTGATTCAACCAGGGGTCTTCAAACTACGGCCCGCGGGCCACATATTGTATTTATTCCATTTTGTTTCTTCACTTCTAAATAAGATATATGCAGTGTGCATAGAAATTTGTTCATAATTTTTGTTTTTACTATAATCTGGCCCTCCAACAGTCTGAAAGACAGTGAACTGGCCCCTGTTTAAAAAGTTTGAGGACCCCTGATACAATCTTTGCAGAGAGGATGGGGAAGCAGGTGAGGGAATTATTCAAGAGTCACTGCACTGCACTAAAATGGAAAATTCAATGAAGTGTGAAAGTAGCCTGAATGTGAAAGTGGAACCATCAGGATTTGTCTTAATTCTGCATTTTTTCTTTATTGCTCCCTACCTCTGAGAAACCAAAAGTTGAACCTTACATTTACTTAAAGATTCATTTCATATTCATCAAAATGTGCCCATTTCCACTTCCAAGAACTCAACTTGGGCTGTTGTTTCTAGAGCTACTGAATGACTCAAGAAATTAAATCACATGGGGCTGGTGAGGTGGCGCTAGAGGTAAGTTATCTGCCTTGCAAGCGCTAGCCAAGGAAGGACTGCGGTTTGATCCCCCGGTGTCCCATATGGTCCCCCAAGCCAGGGGCAATTTCTGAGTGCTTAACCGGGAGTAACCCCTGAGCATCAAATGGGTGTGGCCTAAAAAAAAAAAACAAAAAAAAAAAATTAAATTACAAGAAAAGATCACAGGAGTACTTGGACTAAAGTGGATGGGCTAAAGAAGAAGCTCAGTAGGTAGGGCACTTAACTTGCACACAGTCAACCTGATTTAATACCCAACATCTCAGATTGTTGTCCCCCCAACACCTCAATCAGAAGAGATCTCTGAGCTCAAAAAAATAGTAAATTCTCACCCCAAAATGAACCAAAATAAAACCTGTGAAGCTTGCCTGCATTCAACCTAGTCTATGATAAATCATTTTTACCCTTTCTCTAGGATTTTCTTTTGTTGAATAGCATAACAGTGGAGATCAAGTAGTCCTATTTGCCTTTAATCAATTAATTTTGAATGCAGAATGGGCTGTTTTTTCACCACTATTCACATTGCTGCATTTTTCTCTCAATTCTTATAAAAATAGCCTTTGCATATTCACATGCTCCTGCTGGGCATCTCTGCAAGCTGGAGACATTTAAGAAAACTGAGAATAAGAAAAAAAATCATTCACTCTGCATTGCAAAGAAAGCTCCAGACTAGGGCATCGGTAGTGACTTCTGGGTACAAGGCCACCAAGATATTTCTTGAGTCACAGCTTGGGTGGGAAGGAGAATCAATGGCTGTGGGCACCTTCCCCAAGCCCACTGCTGACACACTATCACTCCGGAGGAACAAATTTAACAGGGATGGGCTCTTGGATATCTACACACTCAATAAATCCACTCATGGAGTTATCTGTGCCTTTATCTGGGCAGATGTCATTGGTGATGATAATGAGGATGATTATGATAAAGAGCATTTTCCAAGAGGAGGTCACACAGGGACTCAACATGCCAAAGATGAACCTTGAACTTCAAGAAATACATCAACAGGAGCTGGAGAGATAGCATGCCTTGCATGGAGAAGGACGGTGGTTCGAATCCCGGCATCCCATATGGTCCCCTAACCCTGCCAGGAGCGATTTCTGAGTGTAGAGCCAGAAATAACCCTTGAGCAATGCTGGGTGTGACCCAAAACAACAACAACAACAAAAGAAACACACAAACACACATTGCTCAAATATCTCCTTCATTCTCCACTGCAAGGAATCTCTACTTCAGTTTGGAGATGAAAATCAAGAATTTACAAAAACAAGAACTTACCAAGAACTTCTGGAGACCACAGTTGAGGGCAGGCTTTTACCCTTGAGGGCAGGCTTCTCAACAGGTGGGACATAGCATGCCTGGACCTGGGACTGGAATGCTGAGACAAAAGTCAAGAAGATTCTCATCCATGAACTCCACCAGCCTCCCATATGCTCATCCGCACTTCACCAACAATGGGTCTGTTACCCAGTAGTTCAGTGGGCTTCTGTCTCAATCTGCCTACTGCTAGTTTGAAGCTGTCTTACTCTACACAATGATCTGCTGGCTCAAAGGAGGGGAGCCCATCCAAGTCCACCTTCCTAGTCTCATTGAATGGCATTTCATCACTTCCTGTTCCTAAAATGTGGGCCGCTGACCACTTATTGAACACTGAGGTTTATTTCAAAGGTTCACTAGCAACTAGATACCCGATTAAAATCCAAAGCCTAAATTCTCTTCTGCCACCCAGATCTCACTTCTTGTTAGCTTCAACTCTCCTGGACAACGATAGCCTGGATGATATCCATTGGGTTCAGCTAGGGCCACAATGCAGCATCTAACCGAGCATTTTGCAGAATTGTCCTGTAAACCATCAACTTGCACAAAAAAAAAAGCCTCCTCTAAAAAAGCACCCCAAAAAAACCCTCTCCCCAAAACCCCAGCTAGGCACAAAAACGTCATTCACCCTCTTGACCAAATTCTGAATCTGTCTGTTAGATCTATTACCCAAAACAGAAAATCAAACTCTGAATAATAAAAAAGTTCATGGGCTTCTCTGTAATTTCCAGTCATTTGTTCTTGGCGTCCTGGAAGAAACTCATAGAGTCGTTTTTCTCTGAAAATCCACAGACAAGAGAGAAAATTTAGCCTCTCCATTTGCCACCAGACTGAGTTTTTTCCTCTCCCCTCCTGGAAGAAAATGTAAAGGCACCTTTCTGATTATTTCGGGGGAGGGGGGAAAAGAATTTCAATCCAGTCCATATGGAGCAGCTAGTGTTATAGAAAATGAATCCAGGCATCTGTTCTGGCCATGCCCAGAGCTGAACTATCCTGATAGGCCATGGGAAAAGATAGCATATTACTCTGGGTAAATGAGAAGCACACAGAAAATAAAATGGTTAAGGCTTGCTTGGAATTGAAAATTGTTGAGGGTTGAAGGCTTTCACATAGGGAGTTTATCGACAGCAGCAGAATCAGTGGTTTTATCAGCGCACCAGTCGGGACGGCAGAAAGGTACTTCCTGCTGATGAAATTCTATAGCGAGAGATTTGGGGCCAGATTTTAGACTCAGGAAGCCCTTGAAAACTTGTTTTCTGCTGTCATGCTGGAGAATTAATAGATTAGACATTAACCACTAAATTTTTGAGGTCTTTCCCCAAAAGCAGCATTTACTAAAGAAGAAGAAGAAGAAGAAGAAGAAGAAGAAGAAGAAGAAGAAGAAGAAGAAGAAGAAGAAGAAGAAGAAGAAGAAGAAGAAGAAGAAGAAGAAGAAGAAGAAGAAGAAGAAGAAGAAGAAGAAGAAGAAGAAGAAGAAGAAGAAAGAAGCAGCACCTGCCTGCCTGTGCTAATAAAATATGGAACATTTCATTTCACGTGAAAGTCATTGTCAACAGTGTGTACTAGAAGAGCGAGAGATTTTCTGACTGATCGAATTCTGTGTTTCAATTAAACATACATCTTTTCAATATTAGGAAAAGGCTCAGTGATTTGTAGGAAAAACTCATATGGAAGATAATGCTTTGCCTTTTGGCCTTAGGTGCACATAACTTGGAACTTTGCTGACTTCTTTATTACTGTTTAAACTGTGTTAGGATATTTTTTAAAGAAACAAGTGGCAAAGAATTTAGCAATGCAAAGCTATCTTATTTGGTCAATTTGATTCTTACATTTGGGTCTGTTTTTTATAAAAAGGATTTTATTACACAGCCAGTGAATATGTGTGGAACAACTATTGCATCTTGATATTTGAGAAAGAGAAGAAAGTTTCAGTAAAGAGTACAAAGTTTTACATACAAAATAATTAAGTTCTCTAATGCAATGTTCAATAATATGGTAGCTCTAGGTGATAATACTGGGGTGGGGAGTAAAAAGGTAGGAGTTAAGCAAAAAAAATCAAATGATCAGAGCAATTTTAAAGGAGTATATATAAATGTAGTGGTTTCTTCTTATAGCTACTGAATATTCATGTTATTTATGCTCAAGCTCTTGAAAAATGAAGTTTTTTACACTTCTCATAATTCAATCAATCTCAGGCCAGAGAAAACAGAAGCAAAGTAAGGGTCAGCACACATTTACATTAAGAGTCTCATGCCACAGGAATTCCTCCAGAGGTCAAGAAGTTTAGTGAGGACCATGTCAAAAGTCACTCTACAGAGACTTCTCATTTGACTTTCAACTCTAGATTCCCCCTGAAAAACATAATAATAATTGCATCCATTTCCCTATGCATGACTATGAATGTTGGGTGATTATTTAAACTCTCAATGCCATGGTTTCCTGGTCACTAAAATTGAAAAGAGAAACCAGAGCAGAAGACTAATAAAATTTATGAGAGGAATTAATGAGAGGGTGCATGTCTAGTACAGTACCTGCCACTTGGAAAGCACCCAATAAAACTTAGTTCAAGGGGTTAGGATGATCAGATTTTGCTTGAAATAAAAAGTTACCTTACCACAGTAAAGAATAGGTTATACACCAGACCTACTGTTGCTTAGAAAACAAATAGAAATTGTGCCTGAGATGAATATAATTTGTACCTAAAACAAACAGAAATTATACCTCTTTAATTTAAAATAACTCATATTGTTAACCTTGCAAGAGATGACCTCATGGATGGAAGGAAAATATTGCTAATGATATATTGGCATATATAGCCCTTATGAAGCATTAAGGTCACAATTTTTAACCACATTTGGAACCAGGGAGATGTGCAAAGGGCTAATGGGCATAATTTGCAAACAGGAATCCTGGACTTATAGACTAACACAACAAGGATCCACTGAGCAGAGTCAAAGATTAGAGCTTTTTCCTGCCTTTTTTCTTGCATAACTTTAATCAGCATCATAATAATACAATTAAATATTAAACAACAAAGAGAAATAAAAAGAAATAATGCTCCAGTTTTAAGGTTGAAGATAATGACACAAACTATTTTAAAGAGTGAGTTTTTCCACTCCTTTTTCCCCTGAAACAACTATTAGTACCTATGTGTTGCAAATCAGCCCCTGATGAGATTGACTGATGGAGGGATGGAGGATGAGGCCTTTCTCCTCCAGCTTGGACTACGCGTCTGTTACCATGTTCAGCCAGCGGTTCTGAGGTGAATGCAGCGGGAAGAAAGCCAACAGGCAGTCAGGCTTCCGAAGAAAACAGCTCTTTATTCCATGAAGAGGCCGAAGCCAAAAGGCCTAAGAATAGGCCCCAGGAAAAAAGCCCCCTCACCTTCCACAGACCCTTGCTTTTATGCCCCAGAATCATGTACCACCCAATGGTGGGATCAGATACCACCTATGGTGGGAGCAGAATCAGGTACCACCCTAGGGTGGGAGCAGAATGCCAGGTCACAACCTAGGGTAGGGTACAATCACCGATCAGGGTAGGGTCAGTAACATAATAATCCCATAAAAATGTTTACATACACAACACCTATGAAATCATAGTGAATGGAGTCAAAGAGATAATACAGTAGGTAGGGAGCTTGTCTTGTATAGACTCAACCAGGGTTCATTCCCCTGTATTCCATATGGTCCCCTGGACAATGTCAGAAGTGATCTCTGAGTGCAGAGTCAGGTAAAAGCCTTGACCACAATTCAACATGGCCCCAAGGTCCACCCCACCAAAAATCATCGTAATTTATTTAATGATTATTTCAAAATGAACAGAATAACAAAAGATTAAATACAAGGCAGATTTCTTTGATTGTCACCATTGCTTTGTGAGGGATTTTAAATATACACAACTTATCCAGAAATGTAATTAGGTAAGAAAAGTCTTAGAAAAAGAGTGTTGAACAAGTCTAATGATGAGCATCTTCAGAGCACTACAGAATCATAAATAAGGGGGTAACATCTTCCCTTGTCCTTGTTTGGGAGTCTCATTTCTCCTCTAGTAAGAGAACTGAATCTTCTATCTGACACACTTCTCCTAGGCCAGACATGCAAATACATGAGTGGCCTTTTAGAAAGCTTAGGGCAACCAATTTAACCAAGTTCCAGAGTTCGAATGTATTGCCAGAGAATGCACTTGAATAAAGGCATAAGTTTCCATGCAGCCTAGTTGATTCGCATATCAGCGTGAGATCTTTTATTTATAAAGATTCTCGGTTCCATGACCAAATCCTCATTCTTTTAAAAGCCATTTGACTTATGGCTGATATATGAGTCTTCTAAACAAATATTCAAACAGGGTTGATGATCCTTGTTTCTCACGTACACTAATGACATTCCCTGGAAAAATGCAGGACTCCTTCATGTAAGCGCCCATAGACAAATAATCTAACTCTTCTGCTAAGAATCAAGAACAGTCTTTCGGCATATTGCTCAAAGGCACAAGCAATATACTGGCATGAAGTTTTGCTTTTATTTCTCATACTGGACTGGGGATGGAGTCTTGTATTTCTCCAATTGCTTGTGACACTATGAGTTCCTGATACACAGACTACCTTGTGTGTAAGAATGCATTATACTAATTTTCATTTTGTAGCTCAGGAACATGTTAGATGTTAAGGGAAAACTTAACAAACAGCCCTGTCCTTAATGTTAAAAAAAAAAAAAAGTCTTTTCTCTACATGAAAGCAGCTGAATGTCACATTTGTAGAATTTTTTTTTTTTTTTGAGGCAGGGAACAGAAGCAGGAAGAAGTTATCTTTTCACTCTATTTTCCATCCTAAGTTCCCAATATAAGAGCTGGCCTTTGGCTCCATGACTAAATCTCTCCTAAATACCAAGGATACCTTTGTTGTCTCTGCCTGCTCATTGCAGAAAGGACACCTTCTTGGAAATAAAAATTCCCTCCAGCAAATGCATTCTTGCCTCTTTCAGGAGTAGAGTGCAGAGCAGACACCCTGCCTCATGCTGATGCCAGAAACAAAAAAAAATAAATAAAAAGCCTGGGAGCTTGTCCAAAGCCCAGGTTTTGGGCAGGAGCCTGTGTCCCTTGTTTAGATTGACTGACATTTTGGGGACAGTGCCATCATGCCCTCCTTTCTTCAGCTGAAGTGAGGATCTCTCTTTCTCTCACTCCCAGTAAAGGTGAAATCTATAATATTTCTACTTTACTTAGCAACCCCAACCCACAAGCGGATGTTAAAAAAAAAAAAAAAAAAATATATATATATATATATATATATATATATATATATATATATATATATATATACCATTTATTTCTAGGCACTCCAATTTTGGGGCCCCGAGAGGATCCGATTGTGTTCAATAAATTCATTATTGATACCAAGAACTCAAGAAAATAAAACGTTATTGTCTTACTGAATAGTCCATAAGCAAATTATTCATGCTGTTCTTTGGTTAGTTGCTTCTGGTCCACACCCAGCTATGTGCTGTGTGCTCAGGGATCACTCCAGCAATGCCAGGAATCTTATGGGGTGCTAGGGATGGAGCCGGGGCTGCCACATGCTAGGCAAGTGATTTACCCATTGTGCCATATTGCTCCAGTCTCTATGTAATGCT
Organism: Suncus etruscus; assembly: GCF_024139225.1. Lineage (NCBI taxonomy): Eukaryota > Metazoa > Chordata > Mammalia > Eulipotyphla > Soricidae > Suncus > Suncus etruscus. The sequence continues at coordinate 17,858,426 of NC_064854.1, read as the reverse complement.
GTTTTTCTAAGGTGAGATGTACTGCTGATAGCTTGAAAAAGCATTCTGTATGTGGTTATTGTGGAATTGGCTGGAGGGTAGAACATTTGTATGTTCTTGAAGAATCCTTGATCATTTGGTTTGTGGCTGTCTTTTCTCTCTGCTTTGTGTTTTGTGAGTTTCTGTCCCTTTGCTTTTCAGATAATAGGATATGTACTTCCGATGTGTTCAAAAACCACTAATGGAATATATATCATCTATTTCCACTAAGATGAGAAATTCTCAATATGCTCAGACCGATGTAGAGAAGACGTGCTTTGTGTGAGCAACTTCACAAATAGTATGTGAATCTGACTCTAACTCTGAAATCACAAGATCATGTTGGCTTCCTGTGACTTAAATTTGCTCATGAAATAGACACGCTACCTGCTGCTTACAAAATCTCTGAATCCTTTTCAGACAGACAGTCTCATTCCCCGAAAGGACACATGAGGAATACGGAAGAAGGGAATTACAGTGAGTGACTGAACATTCCATTTTTCCCCCTCCTAGAAACAGCTGATTTCAGAAGGATCCAGTTTCTCTGCTGCGGCTGATGAGGTCACTATCACTCCAAGCAGCAAAGGTCGTTAAATTCCTTTTGATGGTTTTGTTGCTTTGGACACTCTCCAGTGGAGCAAGGAGAACATTGAATTTGATTTCTGGCCGATAAGCAAAGAAGGAACAACTTTGTAAATACTATGATTTAAAAACACATTTATTTACAGACATATGCTGTCAGATATTTGAGGTAAACATATACGCTTGTTTGGCACATTTGATGGGAGACAAGAAAGTGCGATAAATTCTGACCATTTCTAAATTTCAATTCAACGATTATGGTTTCTACATAACATCTGTTATGTAGCAAGATTTAGTTTCCTATTTCTAATAAGTGAGTGATTTCTTTCACTACTCTTGCACTGGGTCAGTCTCTAATAAATCAAAGACAAATATTTTTCCTCCTTAAGAGAGTTGTGATTTTAATTGGTGAAGCAATATTTCTAAGGAATTTGTGACTATTGGAAGCATCATTATTGTAAATCTGGATGAAATAAGAAATTAAATAGTGTACCAAAAATACCTAGATGTGAAAGAAAAAGAAATTGAACCCTCAGAATTATTTTGCTAATAGACAGCCCCATATTTATTCAAAATAATTGGAATGTGTCTTCTGAAGGTTTTAGCATCTAATAATATTTTAATATTTTCCCTTTCATACCCTTATGATTATTGATAGTGATGCATTGTTGAGGGATGCCATGCTTTATTGTGATATTCAAATTATTATTGTCCTTTCAAGGTGTCACCCACCTGCTGTAATGGGATCTTAACTATGCCCAAAATGTGGAGTGGGTCAGGGGATTGAGCTTAACACCTCAAGAGAGGTGCTCTCTTTCTCTCACTGAGCCCTATTTCTGGACTCCTGACATATTACAAAGAAAAAGTTCATGAAATATTTTTAAAAGTTTATAATTGCACGCTATTTACTTACTACTTGACAAGTATTGAGCAACCCTGTCTACTAGTCATATGAAAATTTAGCAGCAAAAGTCACTACCAAGTTGACTTGGCCACAACATTATTTCATTTCAATTTGTGAAACCTCATTTCCGATCTTAAATGATAAAAATGCACTAACTTGTATTAGTGTAAAAAGTTTTCAGAAAGAGGGTTCCAGGGAGATATTATCTGGACTAGGTTGCAGGCAGGCCTACCTGGGTTTGTTCTCTAGAATGACATGGGTTCAAAGAAGCATTAGGGATAGCCTTGGAGGTCCTAAGCATGATTGGGTGTGACCTGAAAAGTCCCTGAGCATTGCAGGGGTAATCTTTGTAGTCTCCTGCAACACAGAACCCAATTAACATCACATCCCAGTTTCTAGCTCTGAACTATCAACCTGATGGTTAAGTATTGCCAGTCCTGGCCCCTAAGCCATCTGAGTACCCTTCAAAAAAATTTTAAGAATAAAAAAATATAGTATGATAATAATATCTAGAGACAACAGAGATAAGGTCCAAGAGAACCACTCCGTGATAGGAATCTTGTCACAAATAGAGGAACAATGAATGCAGTTAGGGCAGAAAAGGTACCATTATGACAATGATGATTGAAAATGATCACTCTGGATAAGAACTGGTTGCTGAAAGGGAATAAAATGATATGCATGATATTCCTTCAGTAACAAGAGTGCAAACCACAGTGTCTAAAAGAAAAAAAAAGAAAAAAGAGAATGAGAGAGAGAGAGAGAGAGAGAGAGAGAGAGAGAGAGAGAGAGAGAAAGAGAAAAGTAAAATATCTGCCCAAAGGCAGGCAGGGAGGAGAGTGAGAGGGAAACTGGGGACATTAGTGGCAGGAAATGAGCACTGGTGAAAAGTGCTGTACATTGTATGACTGAAACTCAATCATGAGCAATTTTGTAGCCACGGTGTTTAAATAAAGGAATGAACAAAAACAGAAAATGAACGCTATATATGCAAGTCAATTTACTAAAATTGGACAAAAGGCTTCTTAAAAATTACGGAATTGAAACGATATAAAAATAGCATTTCTAACATCTGGATTTAACTGCAAGTTTTCTACCCTTGTCCACCATCCCCATTGTTAGAAATAAGACAATCAAGAAACATCAATCTTTTGGCATCAATCTTCTGACTTAAATAGCAGGGTCCTACTGTAAACTAGACTCGAGGTTAGATGCTTACAGTTTTCTTTGGTTTTGTTTTTGTTTTTGGGTCACACCCGGCAGCGTTCAGGGGTTACTCCTGGCTTCATGCTTAGAAAGTGCTCCTTGCAGGCTCGGGGGACCATATGGGATGCCGTGATTCGAACCAATTACCTTCTGCATGAAAGGCAAACTCCTTACCTCCATGCTATCTCTCGGGCCCCACAGTTTTCTTTATGTCAAAAGTAAATCATTGCCTCTTAAACACACAGAGATTTGTTTCTTTCCAGGTTTTAAGAGTAAGGAGAAATAGTCATAATGCTAATTCCCTTCTTTTAGGAAAAAAAGGTGATAGAGTGAGATCAAGGCATGTAGAAAAGAAGAACATCAGCGGATGATGTAAATGCTCAGTAAGTGAACCTTAGCCTATCTCAGCCAGTGGGTTGACCTCTTAAAACTCCTTCAATTTGGGGCTCTTTTATTTTATTTTTTTCTCAGCTGGAGTTAAGGGCTCTTGTAAATCACCTCTGTGCTAAAGTGCTTCCTTTATTGGAATGCATTTTTGGTCAGTGATGTTGGTTTCCCCCCCCCCCCCCGGACAATCTTGGGATATGCATAATTTATGACAACCTGAGAGAGAGACAGTGTCACTACGGTCAGCCTAGGCTTGGTTTGATATTTACAACGTAGATTCTTAACTAAATTTTGCAGGGTGTCTTCTGAACATTAGGAACATTTGAGTTCATTATGTAAGAACCATGAGGCGTTCACTTTTGACCCTGTGGAAATGCATGGAGCAGAGATCTGCAAGCAGCCCACTGAGGAAGAACCCCAAATATGTGCAGATTCTGATGCTTTCATGACTTATCAGAATCTTGGCTCACTTACAAGCAATCCTCATCTCTCCACTGATTCCCGGAGATTTGCTCATGAGCAAACGAGCAAACTGAATGAAGGAAGCCGTTTTTCAGGCTCATAAAGTTTCTTCAAAGTGAGCATTTTATGTCATTTCTTGCCAGGTGATCACAGGTACTTTTTTTCTACCTTTATCCTGGGTAGACATTTAAGTTGTGCCATTTCTCTAAGTTACTTTATTTTCCTAAATTAGGATCTTGGAAGGTGTGTGTGTGTGTGTGTGTGTGTGTGTGTGTGTGTGTGTGTTTGTGTGTGTTTTAAGCAAAGCAGTGCCCACATCTAAACGACCTAATGTATAAGTATATGGAGACTGAATGTCATTATATAATCATTTGTATCCACTATTTTTTTAAATACTTAGATTTGAGCTACACCAATGAAGTATGGTCTTTGTCAAATCTAATAACTCAGTAGCAAAGCTTGGTCACTATAACAAAATAAAGTTCTGCACTTATTTTCATGTATACTTTGTATACTTAGAGACTTCTAAATTTATATAAATATCTATGCTGGAACCAGTACTAAATAGTTCGATGTTTCTATTTCTTACCTTTTACAGCAAATCAAAGCTTTTAAAGGTATATAGTTTACTTTCAGTGAATGCTAAACAAAATTGCATAAAATTACATCAAAAAAAGATGTGGGCTCTAAGCATCTACCTAGGAAATTCCTGATGCTGCCCCTCAGTGACCTCATAGCTAAAGGGTAAAAGCTAACAGAAAGGAACTTAACCCTTACATATGTATGTATTAAACCCTACATCCTGCTTTAACTTGGCTTCATGTCATAAAAACCTGGTATTAAAGTGGAAGTAATATTTTAAAATAGTAGATGGGTAAAGAAAATTTGAAACTCTTTCAAGTTTTAATGGACTTTTATTTGCTATTCTTGTCAACTTTAAGCTATAACAAAATGTATGTGCATCAAGTCAATTTGAAAATACAGTTTTTTAATGATTTCTCGTCTTTAGTTAAATGAATGCTGAGAGCTTGACATCATATAGTAAGAAAATCCGTATATGTTCAAGGAGTATTGGAAACAAGAAAAATCATGTGCAAATAAAAGATACAAATTTTATTTGCTTTTCTATAAATTATCATAGTAATATTAGTTCTTAATTATCAAAGTTTGTCAGAGTACTGCCATTTAGTGGATTTTGTATAGAAAAAAAGGGAGAAATATGTTGTCCATATAATAACATCTGTTGCATCTGGAAGTTTAGAAGTTTCTCAATAACATTCTCACACTAACACGTACAAGTAATATTAGAATTCAGTAGAAAATTTCTATTTACCAATCTCCAATGCAATATTCATTGAATTTCATATTGTATAAATGAGAGTGTGAACTTTCAATAAGCTCATCTGAAACTCATTTGAAACTCAGAGTTTTTATTTGAAAGCTATTTTCATTAAATAACTCTACATTCCTTGAGCCTTATTTAAAAAAAAAAGTATATATATCAAGATTCATCTTAGCCAAAAGGAGCTAGTCCAAGACTTAGGATAGTAAGTTCCCACTATTTCAACCTGTAACATGGCCTTAATCTGTTGCATTTGCATTTCAAAACCTCTCGGCATCAAAGGAAAAAATAGAACATAAACATAACTTGTTTATACCTTCCTGCTGTTTTCAGTTGCACAAAAAAAAAGAAAGAGAAAAAAAGAATTTTTAGCATTAATATTGCTGGTCAGGAACCTCAGGCTATCTGTCTGCTTACATAGACATTCAAAAACACCAAGACAATCTTCAGTACATGAACAGTAACATTACGACCAGGTCTAAAGTACTAAGCAGATGAAGTCCAAGATACCAGTTGCCCTAGTTTCAAAGCAGCCACAATTTATTTGTAAATTATTTTCAGAGAACCCTGCTGGTTTTCACCAGTTCAAAAGCAACCACAGGCATGTCACACTTAGGACCAAGGCAAAAGCCAAAGAAAAGTCGGATTCATTGTCCTGGGGAAACACACAGTCCCTTCTCTCTGCACCTCGAGTTTGTGCCTATCTTGGGAAAGGGGGGGGGGGGGGGAGAGTCGATCTATTTTAAAGACATCACTACTTCCAACATTTTTGTGTTGAATAGAGTGCCTAGAAAGAAATAGCCAGCATGGCTTTTTATGAGTTTTTCCACTGGATAAAGTTGAAGATTACACAAAAATCTCTTTTCTGGGGTCTCTGTCAGAATGATCTATACATGACTTACAAATGACATTTTGAAGAGTTTGTACAAGTCAACATGACTCTTAGGCTTTCTTTGGAAACCTCATACCAGAAAACAGAGGTTAATTTAAAACAAACTGAAGTTTTTGGATAATAATTTTCTCCACACAAACCCACTTTCCTATAATGTGGAGTCATTTCATTAATGGCGATATAGAATGGCAATCCCCTTATGATTCTTACTTACTTGATCAATGTTCAGTTTACATCATGAATCTCTGAGATTCCTATAATTACACTTCTGGCATATTTCTGTGTGTATCAAATATTGTTTTGCAGCTACCTCTATGGTACTTTGGTTTGGTTCTTTTTTTTTTTTTTTTAATTTTTGCCTGTTAATTTATGTTGCTTGGAATCTGTGAAATTACTTGAGAAATGAGTAGTTGTACATTTCTATAGAGAGAAATAGCTTCAATTTTTGCCAATGGTTTGTCTAGTGTTTGGATCAATTGAGTAACATGGATTTCTGGGGTGAATTTATGATATGGATAATGGCTTATAGCAATGAAATTGTAAGAAAGATTATTTTTCCTAGTCCTGTCCTGCTGTATTACTTTACTTTCAGAACCTTGAGTGTGAGAAGGGTGACATATATTAATGTTTTATTAAATTAAACATAGTGGCCTAAGGGACAGTACAGTTGGTAAGGTTTCTGCCTTATTATGGGATTTATAGTGCTCCAAATAGTTCCCCGGGGTCAACCAGGAGTGATCCCTGAGTGCAGAGCCAGCAGTAAGTCCTGAGCATAACTAGGTATTCCCCCCAAATTAATTAAACATACACATTCTGGGTGTACACTTTAGGAGGAATATTTTAATGTTTCCCCCATAATTAAGATCCTGTCTGGTGGCTTAAAGTTGTCAAGCAATCATAGAACGAATTGTGTTGAATTGGAGCCATAGCACAGTGGGGAAGGCATTTGCACTGCATGTGTCCCACCTGGGTTTTATTCTTGACAGTCTATCTGTTACCCAAAGCCTGCCAGGATTATTTTCTGAGTGCACATTCAGAAGAAACATGGAGTAACTACTGGCCACTTCCTGGAGTGACTCCAAAACAATCAAAAAGCAAACAAAAAGGTAAACAAAAAAAAAGTATAATGTTATCTGCACCTCCAAAGGGGAATAGATCTTCAGTGTTCATTTTTTATAAATAAAACACTCTGAATTTTCTTACAAATGAACGATATACTTAACAAAGCCAATTTTGTATTTGTTCAATTGGTTTAATTATCTTCACCAACTAGATCCCTATATCCAAAGATCCCCAAGTCTCCAACTCATCCTAGAAAGTAGAGCTCTATCCCACTTTTCAACCAGAGAGATGAGAGACTTTGAATATGTGACCAGACTTTTCTCTTCAACCACCAGGAGTAATCTGTGAGCACAGAAGCAGGAGCAAGCTCCAACCATATTCCAGTGTGCACCCCTCAAAAAATATCAAAACATTCTTTTGTCATCATGAAGTCAATGAACTAACCAATTTTGTGTCCACTGATCATTTTGAATGTGTTCATTACATTGCAAGTATTAGAGTGAGATCACTCAGATTCTACAAGAGGAATTTCTTGTCTGATGGTCTTACCAGGAAGAGTATCATGATATTTAGAAAAAAGAGCTCAATTTTCTTAACTTAAGGTAGACTAATAGTTTGAAAAAAAGAAAGTTGTCATTTAAAAGCAATGGAAAAGAACATTCTGGAAAAAGCCAGAAAAGAAAAATGGAATATCCCAGTAGTGACCTGCAGACACAGTTCTATTCACCCAATGAGAAATAATTGTTCACCTGTGAATTACATTTTCTTAGCCTGCATAATGATTTCCCATGAAGGAACTGCCAAGTCTCATTTTGCAATGGCACAATTCATTCCTGCATCACATTCCCATGAGTCACTTCTGCATCAGGTAGGCAAAGGGCTTAAAGTTAAAGCACCATGACCAACAACAGCTCAAAATGGATTTAATTACAAGAATCTAATTATTCGCCCTAAAGATCCTGTCCCAATGTCTTTAAAGGAAATGAGTTTGCTTTGCTGTTTTTCTATCTGTACCTGTGAAAGTTAGCTACTTATCTGAGATGGCACTTTATATCCAATGAAGAAGATACTGTAATTTTTTCCACGTGAAATCTTTTAACTGCTATAAATTTTCTCTATTTCTTCAAGCTTGAAGCAGAGGCCTTCTACTCATGGTAATAATATATAAAGTGTCTTTTTAATAATGTTAATGTCATTACTAGTGCAATTTAAGCATAAAATACACTTCTCAGATATTCTAGTGATGAATTCTAGCTTAAATGGACTGTTTTGTTTCAACATATAAACTTGAAAAGAAGTTTCACAGACAAGAGAACAAAAACACAGAAATTAGAACCAAACAGTTCTCACTCGACAATCATGTCAAGATCGCAGTTGATATTGAGTATTACAAAACATGCCTAGTTCACTTTGCTCACTATATTCATCTTTAAGAGAAACTATCCCAGTTGCTTCTTCTTTTAAAATAATCTTTGTAGCTCCCTTGGTCATTTGATAAATATTTAGGAACATGGAACATAGGCTTAAAAGACCCAACATGACAAAGAATCTGTCTCTAAGTCCTGGTGTGACTTTAGACAAGTCACTTCCCATGTCTGATTTTGGTTTCCTTTTTTTCTAAACTGTAGAAGCTTTTTCTAGTTCTAACAATAACTGAGGTTCTTTACATATGCATATGTGGGAACTCAATAGTCTATACTACCCTTATGTTTCTCAACCTGCCCCCTGTGATTGCATTTCTTTCCTGTGCCCCACCCTATTTTATACTGTTTGAGCCCCTCATCTCACTCCTTGGTTTCCCACTGATATCATTAACATAGGACCTTTCAGTTAGAAAATAGATGTCTATGGATCCTCTGGATCCATCAGGTGGTTGAAGGCTTGAGTTTTAAGAGCATCTGTGTGGTCATGGGCATCTCATCCCTTGGTCAGGATGTGGTTGATTTAACACTATTGCAACCAATTGAAAGTACCAGCAGCTTCTTAACAAAAACCTTTCCTTGGCTTGAATAAATTTGACTGAGAAATTAGGGTTCTCCCCTTTCTGACTCCATTAGAAGCCCACTAACCCTTCAGATACTTTCACTTTGTCCCTTCCCTATAGCCTGCTGCAGAATTAGACTTACTTGTGTGAGGTCATTCAGGAACATCTGCTTCTGAACAATCTTTGTAATTTCCGGAGAAGCGTGTTGTATAAGTAGGGTATAAAGGCTTGAGTTTGAGAGATGGCAGAGGTTTAGGGAAGAAATAGGATCTTCGTGTTGGAAGAATGGGAGAAGCATGAAGGATAAGAATAGGAAAGGAAGAGAAATCCACTTTTCTCTGTCATCATTTAGGAAAGAGAGACCCCCAACCACTCACAAAGCAGAGCAGAGAAAGTCTGGACAGGATGTGAGGACCTGGGGTGTTGTGGCATTATCTGCACTCAAAACAGATACTATTTAACTCACTGAAGACATGACTCTGTGAGTGAGTGAGTGAGTGAGTGAGTGAGTGAGTGAGTGAGTGAGTGAGTGAGTGAGTGTGTGTGTGTGTGTGTGTGTGTGTGTGTGTGTGTGTGTGTGTGTTTGTGTGTGTGTTGGCATGAGCAGGAAGGTTGAAATAGAACATTGTTAAAAATAGAACATTCAGGGCCGGTGAGGAGGTAAGGTGTCTATCTTGCAAGCGCTAGCCAAGGAAGGACCACGGTTGAATCCCTGGCGTCCCATATGATCCCCTCAAGCCAGGGGCAATTTCTGAGCTCTTAGCTAGGAGTAACCCCTGAGCATCAAACGGGTGTGGCCAAAAAAATAAAAAAAACAACAACAAAAAAAAGAACATTCGGGGCTGGAGAGATAGCATGGAGATAAGGCGTGTTAGCCTTGCATGCAGAAGGATGGTGGTTCAAATCCCGGCATCCCATATGGTCCCTCCAAGCCTGCCAGGAGCAATATCTGAGCATAGAGCCAGGAGTTACCCCTGAGCATTGCCGGGTGTGACCCCCCCCAAAAAATAAATAAATACATAAAAACAGAACATTCTACAATACTCTCGTTATTAAGCAATAAACAAGAATCTTCCACTTAATAAGTGTGGCCTCACCTCAAATAGGAGCAGAAAATCATGTTTGCCCTGTAGGCACAATGAATGCACCCTGGGGTATTACCTGTTCCCTTAGGCATCTCATATTGAAAGAGATATCATGGTTCAAAAATACTCAGGTACTCACCTCAGAAACAGACTAGGAACCCCAAATATTTCCAGGTCAGGTTGTGTAACAGTAGAATGTTTGAACAGTAACTCTGACTGAGCTGTTGTTAGTGAGTGAGTGGATTTGAAAGAGCACAATTCACTAGGACACTGTCCAGTTTCAGTCAAGTGGGTAATGCAGCTCTGGTCAAACACTTTGTCCTGACTGTTCCCAGTACATGGAACCCAGTCTGTGAGCAATGAAGAGTTCAAAAAAAAAAACATGTTGAGCAGAAGAAGAAAAACTTAAAATATAAGAAGGTCACTTGAATTTGAATTCAAGAGGAATAGTAGCTAGATCCTGGTGTCTGTTTCCTCTACAATAGTTGGTGCTGAGAACATGTTCTTTTGTTGACCTAAACGTGAGTCATTTTATCCTGCTGTCAACAATAGCTTTAGTTGAACTAGGAAGAGAAGCTTTATTTCTGATACCTTTTTCCCTTGTCTCTCAGCCAGAAAGTTCTGGCTATAGGTTGGCAAGCCCAGTACTGAGTGGGTGACTGTGTGTGAACACAGTGTGTGACCCAATTTCATCATTTTGCATCAGGATTTCCCATCCAGGAATGGGTATTTGGAAAGGACAGAAAAGTTGCAGCATTCCCAGTAAGTAAGAGTGAAATAGAACCACCTACCAGTGTCTTGTGACCGGTCACATATCTGAGTGGTCACAGAGATCCATAAGCTCTCTCTATGGTCCGCCTTATGTGTCCATTGAGTGGCACCAGTTAGTAGTTCCTTCCCTATATGTTATGCATTGTGTTGAAGACACACCACTAAGGCCGCAAGAACCCCAAACAGAAAGCTTGGGGGTCTTTGATAGATGGTCTATTCAATTTTGTTTCAGCACCTTCTGTCTTCTGCCTTCCAATTCCATCTTGCAGAAGTATAGATAGCAAGAACACTCAGTTATGGAGGAATCTAAAATCTAAACATTACCTGAGAGGTTACCACTCACCCCAGACCATCAGTCTTGTGATTTCCCACTGGTCTCAGAGATAAATTTCCCTTTGATGGTAGAGAGAAGAAACTTCCATAGATGAGACAACAAGGTTCTAATTCCTCAGTCCTAAATCACCCATCCTGCAGACCCCACATCCTAGGGAGGAAAATGTTATTTTTTTTGACTCCCCAGGTCTCCTCACTTACAGGTCCCCCAACTCCGTCTTGTCTTCAATCTCATTGTCTTCTCTTTTGCTCCAGTCACATGTTTCTCCTGTTAGGAAAAGCAGAAATAAAACATATTACGATATGTTTCCACATCTTTTCCAAGGCCTGCTCTTGCCTCTCCACCTTCCCCTAGACTTTCCTTCCCTCCACTATACCTGGTTGGTAAATCCATCTAATTGTTTTTAAAACATCTATATGAAAATAAAGAATTCTTCAGTTCTGCTTTCCTAGACCTTTCAGCAATCTCCAAGACTTGTTCTTAACATAGTCATTTGATTATTTTAGCCTTTTATTTATCTGTTTACCCTCTATCTCTTTTGCTGACTTAAGCTGCACTCAGTGCCTTGGATTTATCCCTCCTACAAAGTTTTCTTCTGCAACCCCTCCCCATGTTTGCCTGGCTAAACCAGGGGTAATTTCCAACACTCAGTCACACTCTTGCTCTCATATTGTAGCAGGGCAGACCCAAGGACTCAGATTGGGTTGGAAACCTTGCTCTTTCTTGTCCTACCCAACTCCTGAGCTGTTAGGAAAATCACCCAGTCTTCACCAAGACTTAAACAAAAGCCACATCATAGAATTTCCTGCAGATCCCTAGAACAATCCCCATTACAGCCATTTGGGTTTGTTTTTTGATGCTTCCAGAGACCACATAGGGAGTCACATGACAGTTAAGTAGGAGTCTACCAGAGTTAGAAGAGTGGAATATAGGGTCAGAAGGGACACAAGCTATAAACAGACTGTCATGGGCAATAAATAAGTAAACAAGTACATGGGAGCAGTCCCTATTTATCTTTTGACTTATCCATGAGCACAGCCTCAATTGGTAGCAGGTATTGAACCCATGCAACTATTGAACCTATGGAAAGCAGAAGTCAACCGAGTGTTGAATCAGAAGCAAAGTGTCAGAGATGTATTTTGGAGAAAAGGTCATAGAGGAAGGGGGTGGGATAATGGGCAACATTTCTGGCACTTAGGACACTCACAGGGAAGAACAGCTGCATATCTGGTATTCCCTTGACCTACTCTGAGCACCCAAATTTCAAAACCAAGCTACGGATCTCTTACATTAATTCCTTTCTCTAGTATTTTGCAGAATCTTGTTCTGTCCCTTTCACAGTCATACTTAAATTGTGGCCCAACTTAAATTCAGGCAACCAACTTCTAAAAATGATTTGGTGATGTTAATTACAATTTGTTTTAAAAATTTCCCTAATATACGTTTTGTTTTTCTTTACAGACAAGTAAGGTTCTATTAGGTTAAGATACCTCTACCTTCAGTGTTTGGATGATTTAAGTAATGAATCAAGTACCTAATTTGAATGTCATTGTAAATAAAAATTTGTTATTACATTTCTTAATTAAGAAAGCAAGACTCTGAATTTAAATGCTGCTTTGGTGATGATAATTTGATCTAAACCATTCTTTTATTTTTAATAAATAGGGGTATTCAATTCTCAATCATGCATTACAGGCTAGAATCTTAATAAAGTGAGTCTGTTTTTGAGCAAATATTTCTTTGCATATATCCATTTTATACTTTGCATTTTTATGATATGCATTAGGCCTAAATTCTTAAGTAGTCAGTGCAATCTAGCAAAAATAACTTCAAGGACAGACTTGGTCATTTATTCATCAAAGAAGCAATTAACCACAACAGGAATAATATTTACTATTTACGATGTAAATAGTGCTATATTACAATTTTTCCTAAATTGCCCCCATTTAATCCCAGCAGTAACTCTATAGGGAGGTAATACTATTTTCCAGTTTTTACAGATGAGGAAGGCAGATTAGCAAATTAAAGAGCATGGAACTTGCAGAAGGTCACAGAGCTTGTCAGTAGGGCAGCAAAAGCTGAGTGCCAATCACTCTATGCCAGAGCTAGCAGAGAGAGAGAGAGAGAGAGAGAGAGAGAGAGAGAGAGAGAGAGAGAGAAAGCTAGGTCATCCTGTCCCCTACTCTGACCCCAGCCCACATTAACAGAAATGTCTTTAAAAGCTTTCCTTCAGAGCTTTCCCTCGGGTTCTCAATTCAAGCCAACCTACTCTTTCAGTCCATTTGCTCCCTAGAAAAAAATGGTTGGTGGGCAACTCATTCATCCTTCCTTTGCTTGGGGCTAGAAAGGTGGGAACAAAGGGACTAGGATGGATTCTCATTCTAGATGTTCTTTAAACTGTCTAAAGGGAGAAGGTATCAGTTTATCCTACCTTGATATCTAAATTCTTCCTTCTAATCTTCCAATGACACCTCAGGGAGATGCAGAACAGAGCAAATGTAACAAAATCAAGGGTGAACCATTTCCAAGGAATGTTCTCCAACTACTTCATCATTGACTGTGGAGGACTTTGAAGAAAAGTTGGCCCCTAGGCATATGTTTTTCCTTGAACCATTCTGAAAATTTAAACTACATGTAGTTCAAAGATTCCCCCCTTGATGCCCCTGGATCATTGATTTTAAATTTACCCCCAAACACTCTAAATTTTATTTTGAATAGATTAGAACATGTCTTTTTATTTTCAAACACCCTCATAGTGTATATAACCCATCCACATCACTATTAGATTATTTCTCAAAGAATGTAACCAGGATCATTCCCTTTGTTTAAAAGTTACTACTGTACAAAACATCATTGGGCAAAACTATTTACTACTTAATTTCTACTAGGATCATATTGAAGCAAAGATTTTGGTTAAAACTTAGGGTTGAACATGAACAAGAGTTGACTCTTCAACTTATAGTTTACTTCTCAGCACCAACAAAGTGAAAGGCAAATTGGGAAACCAGCTCCACAGGCAGAAGTGGGAGATGCAGACAGACCAGTGACAGTGCCACATAGGAAACAGGACCCAGTCCATCCTTGAGGCACTACCATCTCATGAGTACTTTTTCCATCTTTCCCTCCTCAACTTCCTCCTCTCCTTCCCTTCTTGCTTCCTTCCTTCATTCTTTTATCACTTGTAAGATTCTGTAAACCTCTGATAAGTATTTTAAAGTGCATTAGTAAAACTAAAGTGATTGTTTATATCCATCTTCTTAATATTGTTAAAACAGTAAAAATATGATTGCAAGCATTATTGTGTGGTTACCAACCACAGGAAAGCAATTTTGGTCTAGCAACACAACAAAATAAATCTGTGAATTCTGCTGAGATGCAATTGAGTATTTTTCTTTCTCCAGTTGTCTTCTTGGTAAATCCATCAAATTAGGTTTAATGAGAGTCAACATGAAGAGATGTGTTCTTATTCATTTACATTTTTTTGAGATGCTGTTGAGTGTCTGGTGAAAAGGAAGTAGAATGAGCAATTTATCTTTATTACCAGCAATGTCAATACAGTTTGGGAAAGTAAAAATACACAATTATATACTCTTTACTTGGGTGTTGTTTTAAAATGATACTTCTGTGGGAGAAAAAAAAATACTCTTAAAATTCCAAGAATTATGCTAAGTTTTGATCCTGACAGTTGTTCAGAAATTACAACAAAATTTCATTTACTATACATTGCCAAGCATGGCAATATAGATGCCCATGTAGAAATGAGTTTGATGCCTAAATGACAAAGCACCTGCCTGCTGGTGTGCAGACATCCTTATTGAAAGCAGAGTGTTCCATCATTGAATATGGCTTTCTAAGTTGCCTTCTCTAACTATACTTCTCTGCCTACAGAACATCGAAGTAGTGTCTTTTAAGACATGCAATCAGCTTTTCACCATACCTGACATGCAGCCCTCCTCTAAAGAACTTTGACCATGAAAATAAGAATTTGACATTCTTGGCCAAAATCAGGTTTCAAATTGAGTTTTGGACACACCCACAAATATGTAGAGAATAAAAGATTAGTGCAATCACAAGTGACATATTTCCTAAGAGAAAGCAAACTAACCTCTTCCTTTCCTTTTGGAAGACTTGCAGAAGACTAGTTTTTACCCCAATGGCTTCCTCAGTAATGTAACCTTGTGCACCCACAGCAGCAAGTCTTTCATCTCTAAGCCCATTCCATGGCCTTTATATGTCAGAATCTTTTGTCCATCAAATAGTGGACTAGTTCTTTTAAAATGGGTGGAGAAACCCTGTATCTCTTAGGCCAAGGGAATTCCCTTTATAATCTCCCCAATATTTACTGTGCCTATGTAAGAAAAAAAAAAGAGAAGCACAAATTAATGTTTTTTGGTTTTGTTATTGTTGTTGTTTGTTGGTTTTTGTGCTTTGATTATTTTTTATTTCAGGACCGTGGTTATTGTGTAGTTGTCTATATTTCTGTGGTGTTTTTAGAGTTTTTTGTTTGATTTTTTTATGTTTTTTTTGTATTGTTATGTTTTTCTTCCTTTTCCTTTTCTTCTCTTAAATTGATAGGTATAGCCTCTAGAAGGACTCCTCTCATTTTTTGCTTGTTTGATTTTTGCCCCATTTTATTTATTAATTTTTTTGTTCCTTCAAACAGAACCACATAACTTGAACCATCTTGTTCCATCTCACAAATGGAAGGAAAAATAATGGAGGGGACCAAGATCAGTAGTATGAACATTAAGTAGAAATAAAAAAAAATGATCACCCCAGCTAGCATCATGTATGAAGCTAAAATCTAAATACATTAAAGACCTTGATATCAGACCTGATACCATAAGGTATATAGAACAACACGTAGGGAAAACACTCCATGACATTGAAACTAAAGGAATCTTCAAGGAGGAAACTGCACTCTCCAAACAAGTGAAAGCAGAAATTAATAGATGGGAATATTTAAGCTGAGAAGCTTCTGCACCTCCAAGGAAATAGTGCCCAGGATACAAGAGCCACCTACTGAGTGGGAGAAACTATTCACCCAATACCCATCAGATAAGGGGCTAATTTCCAAAATATACAAGGCACTGACAGAACTTTACAAGAAAAAACATCTAATCTCATCAAAAAATAGGGAGAAGAAATGGACAGACACTTTGACAAAGAAGAAATACAAATGTTCAAAAGGTACATGAAAAAAATGCTGCACATCACTAACCATCAGAAAGATGCAAATCAAAACAACTATGAGATACCACCTCACACCACAGAAATTAGCACACATTGCAAAAAATGAGAACAAGCAGTGTTGGCGGGGATGCAGAAAGAAAGGAACTCATCCACTGCTGGTGGGAATGCCGTCTAGTTCAACCTTTATGGAAACCAATATGGAGATTCCTCCAAAAACTGGAAATTGAGCTCCTATACAATCCAGCTATACCACTCCTAGGAATATACCCTAGGAACACAAAAATACAATACAAAAATCCCTTCCTTACACCTATATTTATTGCAACACTATTTACTATAGCAAGACTCTGGCAACAACCAAGATGCCCTTCAACAGATGAATGGCTAAAGAAACTATGGTACATATACACAATGGAATATTATGCAGCTGTCAGGAGAGATGAAGTCATAAAATTTTCCTAATCATGGATGTACATGGAATCTATTATGCTGAGTGAAATAAGTCAGAGAAAGAGAGAGAAAGATGCAGAATGATCTCACTCATCTATGGGTTTTAAGAAAAATGAAAGACATTCTTGCAATAATTTTCAGAGACAAAAGGGAGGAGGGCTGGAAGTTACAGCCCACTTCATGAACCTCACCACAAAGAGTGATGTGCTTAGTTAGAGAAATAACTA
Organism: Suncus etruscus; assembly: GCF_024139225.1. Classification (NCBI taxonomy): domain Eukaryota; kingdom Metazoa; phylum Chordata; class Mammalia; order Eulipotyphla; family Soricidae; genus Suncus; species Suncus etruscus. Next base: position 17,841,527 of record NC_064854.1, on the reverse strand, counting down.
CATTGCGAACTATCCTAATAATGAGAATGTATGAGAGAAATAGAAAGCCTGTCTAGAGTACAGGTGGGGGCTGGATGGGGAAGAGAGATATTTGGGATATTGGTGTTGGGAATGTTGCCCTGGTGATGGGGGTGTCCTCTTATATGACTGAAACCCAACCACAATCACGTTTGTAACCAAGGTGTTTAAATAAAAAATATTATTAAAAAAAATGATCAGGGGCCAGAGAGATAGCATGGAGGTAAGGCGTTTGCCTTTCATGCAGAAGGTCATCAGTTCAAATCCGCTTCCCATATGGTCCTCCGTGCCTGCCAGGAGCAATTTCTGAGCATGGAGCCAGGAGTGACCTCTGAGCACTGCCGGGTGTGACCCAAAAACAAAAAACAAAAAAAAACAAAACAAAACAAAAAAAGATCAGACTTAAACACCAAATCCAAAGCCAACTACAACAGAAACGACACCCAATGCTAGACACAGAGGAGACCACTTATATTAGCAGCCCAGGGGGAAAAAGAGGGGGATATGGGATGCATGCTGGAAACAGGGGTGGAGAGAGGACAACATTGATAGTGGGAATGCCCCTGAATCAATGTCACTATGTACCTACAATATTACTGTGAAAGATTTGTAATCCACTTTGGTCAAAATAAAAATTTAAAAAAAGAATGTGTGGGAAATTTGTGAATAATTTTGAGTAATGTAAACAAATAAATACAAGCTATTTAATTAACAAAAAAAAACAGTCAGTGAAGTTAGTGAAGTTAGTTTTTACATTTAAAAAAAACTTAAAGGCAATAAATAAAAAAATAACATTATCAAGTCAACGCATGTAGACACACAAGTTATCGTTCTTCATTCATTTTCCAAGATGATTCTTAAAGGGCATTTTAAATGCCCTTTGAGGAAACAATGGCCAGAACCCATACATTAATTTTTCAGAGTGTTTAATGGAATTATCGCAGGACATATCCTAAATCCTAAGCATTGCAGTAATGGGGTGGCAGTAACTCACTGATCATAACTCATGGTTTATGCCAATCACACTCACTCTTTTAATTCTGGGAGGGAACATGATTTAAGTCCATTTTCTAGATGAAAGAACCAAAACTGAATAAATGTAATACATTTAATGGCATGTCCTGCTGAAGACCGCATAGCTAGTAAGAAGAGTTCACTGATCTAAACCTTAGGCATGGTAACAACATCACTACTCTTTTCACATCCCTTATCATTTCTGATGTCCCTCAGGCAATGTGTTCTAGATGGTTATAAACCAAGAATGATTATCTGCAAGTGAAATCAGGGAGATGTGGAAAACTATGCTGTTAGTATGTATTTCATATTGGCATTATAATCAGTTCTCTGTCTCTCCTTTCTATTCCAAAGATTATAGTTTCTTAGCAAAAGTGTTGAAATAGTACTTTGTGAGAATATCAGGCTTAGGTAATAAAATACTTATTGCTGGGGAGTGGGGGGCTGGAGCAATAGTACAGCAGGCAAGGTGTTTGCTTTGCAAGCAGCCAACCCTAGGTCTAATTCCTGGAACCATATATGGTCTCTTGAGCAATTCCAAAAATGATCTCTGATTGCAGATATAGAAGTAAGCCCTGAGCACTACCAGGAAAGGCCCCCAAACAAACAAACAAAAAAATAAAATAAAGTCCCTAAGCTAGAATGGATAAATTTGTCCTTTCAGGCAGCTTCGATTCTCTCAACACTTTCACTCAAAGAGAGATAGTTTGGACTTGAATTATTAAATTTCTTTTGCTCCAAGACATGAAAGTAACTGCTGAGGTAAATGAAAGTAGTATATGCTCTTGCAAATATAACTCCATCAAGCACCCAAAAGCAGATCATACACTAAATTCCCGAGTGATCCTGGAACTTGTGTGAATCCTCTAAGAATTTCTGGTATCTATAGATTGTTGCTAATTGTAGCTGCTCCTTCCTATTTTTTGGCACATTGCTTACATTTTCTCAATCTCTCACTCAAATAAATATCCATATAATATATTTTGTTCTATACTGACATAAATAAAAGAAAGATAACAAATAGGGGCTGGAGCAATGGCACAGCTGACCCAGGATGGATCTCGGTTCAATTCCTGGCATCCCATATGGTCCCCCAAGCCAGGAGCGATTTCTGAGCACATAGCCAGGAATAACTCCTGAGCATCACCACGTGTGCCCCCCCCCCAAAAAAAAAGATAACAAATAATAAGAAAGATGACATTCAAACATATATACCTAGATCCTTAATTTCTTGCAGTACCAAAAGCGGAAAGTTTGTTTCTACCTCATGCTCTGATGAGGCAAAGGAAGTAATCATGATAGTGATCGGCAAAAACTCAATATTAAGTTAAATATAAGTGAAAGCTTTTAGAGTCTAGAAAATTAGAGCCCCGTATAAAAGAATATGAAAATACACATTTGTAGTTAGTTGTTTCTCTGTTTTACCAGAGAGCACTATATCAGCAGTCTCACAGAGCAGAAAGCAACCAATGACACTCCAGCCATATGTGGTAAACCAAGTGATAATTTGGCAATCTAATATAAATAATTTTAAAATAACTGCCAATGTGTGGCACTTTTAATTTAAAAAAATACCACATAAAATCCATATTCTCATTCATTTGAAAAACATTTCACTAGCTCCTAGAAAACTACTTGACTGGGAACAATGACCACTGTTTATGATTTTTGTTCTCAATTAAAAGGTATGGTTACTTTCTTTAAGGCATATAAATTTGTATTCACCAGAAATCTAGATCTAAGTGGAGCTTTCATACATCCACAAAATATCTGGACATGTGCAATCAGTAAAACGTCCAAAATAAAGTTATTTTTTGAAGTGATTTTTTTTTTCTCTATGGCCTTCTACTTCAAGGCTGAGAGGGAAGAAGAATATTGATAACAAGGATAAGGTATCTTGACAAAACGGGTCTGATGAATTTTTAAGAGCTTTGTGGAAGCAACTGGACATACTGCAATTGACATATCTATTTGGTGTAGGTCCCTTTCACACTTCCAGTAAATAGGAAGTCAGTGTCATCTTTCTCATCTGACTTGTTGGGCAATTGAGTTTTATGTTGAATTAGATGTGATTTTTTTTTCAACAAATCCCTATGGTGGGGAGCCATGCCAATGACCCCAAGAAACAACAAAAATTGTGCTGGAGGATAGAAAGAAGTGTTGGCAACCAGGTTACTCCAGGTGAGATGGCTTTCACTCCTGCACTGGATTGTCACTTCTAGGACAGCTGGTCAAAAATCCTGTCTCTGGTGTCAAATGGGAAAGGAGAATAGGTAAAAAATTTTGTTTTTCAAGAGTATTTGGCAGTGAGGATTGTATCCATGTCAAAATCCAAGAAGTGAGGAAGATAAAGTGTCGATCATGATTAAGAAAATTAATGCAAAATGACTTGTTGTAATCAGCCATCATTATCCAAAATGAGCTTGTTGAAAATGGACTGATTAGAATGGAGAAATGTCTGAAGGGACATGTTCCACATTGGGCTGCACTTCTCCTTCCAATAAAAGATTATTTATCTGTGGTTGTTATACCACTGACGAGCCCAAGAAAGTTCTTCAGAAGGCCAGTCATAAAAGACTAAAATTAAAAATGTAATTTGGGGCTGGAGCAGTGGCATAGCAGTAGTGCGTTTGCCTTGCATGCAGCTGACCTAGGACAAACTGAGGTTTGATCCCCAGGCATCCCATATGGTCCCCAAGCCAGGAGCAATTTCTGAACGCATAGCCAGGATTAACCCCTGAGTTTCACTGGGTGTGGCCAAAAAAATTAATGTATTTTGGGCTTCCTTCTCTTTTTCAATTTTAGAAATAGGACTATCATCTCTTAGTACCTATTTTTCCTATGGTTAAAATACACCCTGTTGTATTCAGGGCTTACTCCTGGCTTTATTCTCAGGGATAATTCCAAACAGCATTTATGGACTACAAGAATGTGGGGGGTCATCTGTATGCAAGGCAAGTACCTTATCTGCTGCACTCTCTCAGACCCCAAGACCTATCATGTCAATTCATTACCAAGTAGGAAGCACTGAGAAAAAAAATAACAATTGTAATTTGAAAAAAAAAATTCTCAGGTAAGCAGTGAATATACGGGGGAAAAGCTCTTCAACACTTATGGCCTATATCAAATAGAACAAAAACAATCACTGTTGGCCAGGATATTGGGGGAAAGGGACCCTCATTTATTGCTGGTGTGAATGTTGATGTCTGATTCCATTCTTTTGGGGAACAATCTGAACATTTTTCAGAAAACCAAAAATTGAACTTCCAGATGACCCAAAATTTTTACTTCTTTGCACCCACCTCAAGAGTCAAAAAGCAAAACAAAAAAGAAAAAAAAAAGGGGTGGGGGATTCTAAAAACGTATTCATTTCAGCACTCTTCACAATCTGCAAAATCTCTAGACCCAAAATAGGCAAATGTCCAGAAATAAAAAAAAAAACTGATTAAGGAAGTCATATAATACAGTATTACTGGCAATAAGAGTAGACAAATTCACTGCACAGTGGACTACTATTCAGCTATAAAATAAGACAAAAATCATGCCGCAGGAACTCACTTCTACAACCCTCTATTGTTGCTGGTTCTATCATGTTTTGTAAGTGCAAAGTCAATACCAAATCATCCAAAACTAAGATGATTAACTCTTTCTCTCATGTGTGTGTAGGGCTGAGGTCAGACTGGAAAAGGTATCAGTAGAGGAAGTTACATAGATGAGAAAGATCCAAGAAGGTTTTTTTAAGGAGACCCTGATATGTTCACATGGATATGTGAACACTGATGGGCAGAACTCTTTCCACAATATGAAGGTTGTCTTCAGCAATCAGTCACCCCGTAACAGATTCCTCTCTAGGAGAAATCAGATGACTGAATAAGGTCTGGGAGGATTGTTTTAATGATTTGTGGAAAAACCATCCTCTTTCCCTTCCTTCAAATATATGTGTGTGAATTCTCTGCTACCTCATTTCTAAGATGAAATGAATTGCCTGTGGTTTTCTCCATTCTGAGATAAGGAGAGGTGAAAGGGGGAAAAAGCATTAAAATAGAGGCTTTTCCTTCATATTGTCATTTGATAAACATAATTTCTCTGTATTTTTGCTTCACTGATCGGAAGGGTTGGTCATTAATGGCCTTTTATTATAAACTTCCTTAAGTCCATGGCCCCGCAATTAGACATGGGCATGCCCCGTGACCCCTTGCTGCCACACCTCCGGCTTTGATCAGAACTTTGCTCAGTGACACACATCTAATAACCATGAGTGGCACGAACTCAGCCATCAAGACCCTGATTTATCCCTCAACCCACATCCTTGGCCAAATAGGGGTGTAATTAGCTATTATGCCAACTGACAATATAGCCTGACCTTGCAGTCAGACCAGGGCACCAACGAGAACTAGACTAAAGTCCCTGCCTTGTCTCCGTCCAAAGTAGAGCCTGGCCCAGCCCTGAGCATTTTAGCCCCCCAGACCAGCCAGTGGCTGCAGTGGTCTGCAAACAACCTGATTCTGCAATCAGCTTTGTAGTTTTGTTTTGCTTTGACAAAAGTTGTTGAACTATAACTGGAAGAAAGAGAGAAAGATGGAAAGTTGTGTTGGCATGAAGACTGGAATTGACAGCTAAAAATCTTCAAATTGACTAGCTCTGAATATTCTGGCTCTTAATATGAAAGGACATAAAATGTGGTCACCAATTCTCTCTCTTCCCCCGCTCTCTCTTTCTAATTGACAATAAAAAGAAAATGATTCAGACTTACTTACTTCCCCTGTCCAGCAATGTAAGCCCAAGGCTAGATGAAATTTTCATCATCCTAAGTTCTACATCAGTGCTCCTGAACTACGGAGCTTTACAAGTTACCAGGGGAGCTTGTTAAAATGCAAACTCTCATTCAAAAATTTAAGACTGGACCCAATTTGTAGCATTTCTTAAGGCTCCCAGTGAGGTCAGTGCTACTGCTGACCCCCAGCCCACAAAGACATGGAAAGGAGTAGAAAAATCAGTGCAGAGCTTTGTAGTGGTTTTTGGCCTGATTAGTCCATCGTCAGGTTCCCATTTGTCCCCACAATTTGCATTTCAAGGTATGATGGAATTTCCTGTTGCATATTCCACCCTCCCTAGATGAGAATTGTAGGAAACTTTTTGGAAAAATCTGTGAAGATTGTAGTTAAATTGTCTTCTTTAGGAACATAAAATGTTTTATAAACATGAATTGCTCTTATCAGGGAGAAATGCAATGTGTTAAATTTACCACCAGAAGAGCAAAAAGAATTTGGAAAATTACCTTCCAGAAGTGGACTCTGAATATATTGATGTCTGATTCTCTTACTCTTAGACACTAGACTACTTACACATGTTGGAATTATTTTCACTTAAATTTCTCAGAACACTTGTGTGGGATTATTCATCTTTCTTTTAAAAAATGAGATTTGGGGAGGCAAAGCCAGAGCACAGAAGGTAAAGCATTTACCTTTATGTAACTGACCCAGTGGCCTGGAGCCACATATGGTCCCCAAGTCCTGGCACTAACCTCAGAGCCAGAAGTAAATCCGAGCACCACCAGGTATAGCCCCAACACCACCACCACCACCACCAAAAAATATAGAAGAAAAAAAGAAAAGATATTTTATATTCTGGTCTAGGGAGGCACTAAAACTGATGGTATTACCTTTATGCTACTTCTGATATTTCCTTATACACAGTATCACAGAAATATAATGCTGGGATATTGTGTAAGATTTATACTAATAGTGGTACTTTTACAATATCTGTCCTGGGCTAGAGACAAAGAACAGGACTAAGATGCTTGCCCAGTTGGCATTGATGCTGATTTGATCTCTGACACCATCCTATAAATCTTGCCAGGAGAGATCTCTGAGCACAGAGGTGAGAGTAAGCTTTGAGTACCACTAAGTGTGACCCAAAACACTCTCACCCTATTCTTTTACCCACACTCACAAAAAAGATTGTTAAAACTAAAGAATAATTTCCCTCAAGTATTGTCTCTCCTGGTCTCTGACTTCCGTCCCTTCTTTCTTGGAAGAGTGAGCAATGATTTTGCCAGAAATAAAACTTCATTGCCTATTTTCATATGAACAGTTTCAGAACAGTTGCCTTTAGCTTTCTCTAAGGCAGGATTCTCCTGGCTTTAAGTGATTAAAAAAATACAGAAAACCAGTTTTACAAGGAGCAGTGCTGACATTCATTAATCCCTGGAACTAGGATCAAAGAATCAGAAAAAAATATTGGCTTCTGTCAAGGTGATGATTTGAATCAGAGATTCAATGACTGCCATGAGTAGTTGCTGTTTTACCTGTTGGTCTCTCAGCTTCTCCTTGGCTTTATTTATGGGTATATTTATGCATTAGAGATATTTCATAAAAAGCACCACTGGGAAGACCAAGATTTCACATCCCAAAGAAGAGATTGTTGCTTTTTTGTAAGTTCCAGTCAAGCTAGAAACCCTGCACCCAGAGAAAGACCAGGAGACACCTAGTGATAACCACATCCCTACTTCTAAACCAGCCTATGGGGCAGAGATCCAATGAAACTTTGAGACAGTTTCATGAAAGAAGCAGAAAAGAAAGGCTGCCACAAAACAAGTCAGTGTTTGTGGCATGGAACATAACTTTCCAGTTTACCTCCAACAATCATGGCCGGTGCCTATGGCCTGATTCGTGAATAACTCTTTCGTGTAGTCCCACAAGTTTTCACTTTCCACATATTAGAATGAATTATTGTGGTAACTCTTAGATTAATGTCCACATGATGTTTCTGAGGTCCACCATAATCTTAGATGATAGGATCAACCACAGTTGAGCCATTCAAGTGTGACCTTAGTAATGAGGGGTATAGTTAATAAAAAAATGAATAATCAAATTCCTTTCCCTCAAAACAGTTGTAGAAGACTGTGTCATTGGCACACAACTTCTCAAAGCATTTAACTATCCTCCAGGGACCCCACAGTGAAATCCCAGTGGGAAAACATTTCTGTGGTTACCCCCAGGAAACACAAAGCATCATCCGGTGTTTCATCAGAAGCCTTGGGCTTGACAGAGAAAATGACCCTGTGGAAAGAAGTTGAAGCTGTGAAGTTGCAGAAAGTCTTCAAGTCCTGCTGAGCAGAGCAGCTACTCACAGATAGCAGGGAACTGCTATTCTAAATTATTTCATCTTATTTTTAAATTCCAATTTCTTTTCATGTTCAAGCTTACCCTTTCTTGCCCATGTGACCACTAGAGTTTGGCTCTGGTGGACAAAAAAACTAGAAATTTTGGAGAAATTGAATGAGCAATGTTTTAAACAAATGGCTTGGGGTGATTAAACTAAAACTAAAAAGTCAGGGTTTTTATGCAAAATCAGTTTTACTTTTCATTCCATGTATAGAAGGAAGTTAATTTTTTCCCTTTATTTAAACATCTTGATTGCATATATGATTGTGATTAGGTTTCAGTCATGTAAAGAACACCCCCTTCACCAGTGCAACATTCCCACCACCAATGTCCCAAATCTCCCTCTATCCCACCCCACCCCCACCTGTATTCTAGACAGGCTTTCCAGTTCCAGTTCATTCACATGATTATGGTAGTTCTCAGTGTATTTATTTTTATAACTGTACTCACCACTCTTTGTGGTAAGCTTCATTAAGTGAGCTGGAGGTTCCAGCCCTCCTCTCATTGTCTCAGGATTGTTGCAAAAGTAACTTATTTTTCTTAAAACCCATAGATGAGTGAAACTATTCTGCATCTCTCTCTCTTCCTCTGACTTATTTCACTCAGCATGATAGATTCCATGTACATCCATGTATAGGAAAATTTCATGACTTCATCTCTCCTGATGGCTGCATAATATTCCATTGTGTATATGTACCACGGTTTCTTTAGCCATTCAACATTGGGTATTGGAAAAAAATAGTATCTGAAACTTAGCTGAAAAGTTCAACAGTAAAGATAAAAGGGAATTTGTTTTGTTTTGTTTTGTTTTGTTTTGTTTAAGCGCTATGTAGCGCTCAGGGCTCACTCCTGACTCTGTGCTCAGAAGTCGCTCCTGGCAGGTTTGGGATGCTAGAATTCGAACCACCTTCCATCCTGGATCAGCTGTGTACAAGGCAGCCACCTTACCGCTGTGCTATCTCTCCAGCCCCAAGATCAAAAAGTTTTTTGGAAAGAACATAACTTAAAACGTAAGTAAAAATTAAATTAAGAAATCTATAAGATAAGGATAGTCCAATAAAACAAAAGTTAATCTTATTTTTTAAAAAACTACAAATAATTGTGTCAAACAATCATATATTTGGGGGAAACGTTCTTTTGAACACACACAAGCATACACTCACATTTACACAATACACACTAGCAGATATGTAGATGCACACACAATATATGTGTATGAGTACTCACAAAAGTAAATGTGCACAGGGATATAGACAGAAATACTCAATTGACGATTGAATTGTGCACAAAAGCACAATTGACCTTTGGCCTGGCCATAACCCTAGGTCATGTAGGATTCTCAATATTTCAGACTCTTTGAAGAGCCACTTTATAAAGCATTCTAAAATTGTGATTTTTATAATTATCTTTTAAAGGGACACAGAATTTTCTCATTATTTTACTTTCTAATCTTTAATAAAAAAATATGCAATTGGCATGTCCTGAATTTTTCATATATAATTTTGTTAAATAATAAATAGGAATAATGTACCAGATGAATTTTGACTTATATAAGCATGGTTGTTTTTTGTAATTGTGGTATTTGTCTGTGTTACCTCTTTAAAGAAACGCACAAAATGTGGCTTTGCCTATAGCTGCTTCCAAACAGTGACACAAAAGAAGCTAAGAAATAAGGAACATAATTCTTATTTTCTAGCCTGTGATTGAAAAATTTATTCTGAGCAGACGTGGAATTTATTACATAAAATTCTTTTGAAAGCTGAAGACAAAGATACATGTAATGTAATATTTTAAAAATATGGTTTGACCTCCTTTCACGAGCAGTAGAGGTAAGTAAAGTAATGTTCATAGAAAAAAGTCAATCATTTTCATGGTGGAATGTTTATGAATTGAGCCTAGACATGTATCTGGGTTTGAGGTCAGTTTTAGTTCTAGTTCACAAAGACAAACTCACTTTATTCGAAGGGCAGGCATGGGGAGGGAGAATGGGTGGGGAAAGGTTGTGGGTAACTCTTCTTTCATGTGAATCACAGGAATCTTGAAATCCAAATTCTTTTCTATCAAAAGAAAGCAACTTATTAATCTCAGAAATATACCATTAATTATGGGATGACTGGAGAACTTATAGAGGTGGCCTTCAAATATTTCACCATGACTGTAATCTCCAATGTAAGAACTGTCAAGTAGTTACTTTTATTTGCTGAACTTACCTTGGCAGTAGAAACCATGTTTCTGGGGGCCGGCGAGGTGGCATTAGAGGTAAGGTGTCTGCCTTGCAAGCGCTAGCCAAAGAAGGACCGCGGTTCAATCTCTCGGTGTCCCATATGGTCCCCCCAAGCCAGGGGCAATTCCTGAGCGCTTAGCCAGGAGTAACCCCTGAGCATCAAACGGGTGTGGCCCAAACCCCCCCCCCAAAAAAAGAAAGAAACCATGTTTCTGGCTGTGATCATGTATTTAGCAAATAACAGGAAAAAAATGTGCCTCGAAGATCTCATAGAAGTATATGGACTCTTTATTTTTCTTGAAGGCTTCTAGGCCCAATGAACCTCCTTTGTTGCCATCCAACCTTAGGCCCAAAATGTTAAGTCTCTCAGATATTTCAGAGGAATTGACAGAAGTGAGGGATGAAGACATTTTAGAATATGTAGGCATTTGATATTCAATACATAGAACATGCTAAGAACAGATTGATGATTTGTTTTCTTTTCAAACCACAAAGAGCGGGGGAGAGCAGTGAGGCAGAGAAGGGAGCAAGTGACAATGAGAGTTGGAAATGATCACTCTGGACAGGAACTGGATGCTGAAGGGAGATAAAGTGATATGCATGATACCCGTTCAGTAACAATATTGCAAACCAGTGTCTAAAAGGGAGAGAGAAAGAGAGAGAGTCAAAATATCTGTGCAGATACTGAGACCTCTAAACACAGAACAGAAGTCTTCCACACACCAAAAAAAAAAAAAAAAAAAAAAAAAACCACCACCGGGAGAGTAAAGGTTCCTGAGCAAAGTCTAGAGTTGATCCCATGACAGTATGCTCCAAGGACGGAGAAACCCCATATCTCTTAGGCCAAGTGAATTCCTTTTCGAATGACCCCAATATTTACTGTGCCAGGGCAGGAGGGAAAAACAAAAATACAAAAAGCACAAAACCTTGGTTATTATCTATATATTTTTTACCTCCATTTATTACTTGTTATTATTATTTTTATTTACCTATCTATTTTGGTCGATTTCTCTGTTTGGGAGTGAGTATTGAAATTGTCCCCAATCATACTTATATTTTCTCTTCCTTTCTTTTCTTTCGTTATGTGCTATGCCATGTTTCTCATTTCAAGACCATGGCGTGTTTTTTTGTTTGTTTGTTTTTTGTTTGTTTTGCTTTTTTTTGTTTGTTTGCCTGGTTTTTTTTTTTTTTTGTGGTGCTTATCGATATAGCTCGAGCCCTCACTGGATATTTGACACTTCTTTTGGTACTGGTGGAGTGTTTCACCTTCTTTTTCTCCATCTCTCAAATCGATGATGAGAGCCTCTAGAAGGATTCCGCCCAGTTCCGGTGTATTAGACCCTTACCCCAGTTTATTACTTTTCTCTTTTTCAAACAAAACCACGCAACTTGAACTAGCTAGTCCTGCCTCCAGTTAGAGGGGGAACTAAGAGAGGCATCAAGACCAAACAGGTGCAAGACTACTAAGTTGTGGGTTAGATACAGAGGGGACCACATATTCTAGCCGACCTGGGGTGAGGGAAGAGGAAATGGGAGGTAGGACAGAAACGGAGGTGTAGGGAGGACAATTTGGTGATGGGAATCCCCCCTGATTTTATGTAAATATGTACCTAAAATATTATTGTCAACACTATGTAAACCACTATGATCAAAATAAAAATTAAAAAAAATGGAAAAAAAATAAATAAAATGGGCCTGTTATACTGCCAGGCCAGGGTGCAAAGGGTGGTATAGGATATACTCTCGGAACACTGGTGATGGGAATGGCTGTGATTCACTGTATATATGAAACACAAATATGAAGAACTTTTAAAATCACAACATTTTTAATAAAATAAAACTTAAATAATAAAGAAAGAAAAAGATCAGAAAAAAAATATCTGCCACAGAGGCAGAGGAGAGGGAAGAGGGAGAGGGAGAGGGATAGAGGGAAACTGGGGACATTGGTGGCAGGAAATATGCACTGGCAAAGGTTGTTAGACAATGTATGACAGAAATTTTAACCATGAACAACTTTATAAGTGTGTATCTCAAAGTGATTTAATTAAATAATTTATTTTAAAAAAAAGAATGTCAAGTCTGTGAAAAAATGAAAGTAATTCTTGTCTCTAACACTTTCTCTTGAAAGAATATATTGTTTTCCCAGACTTTAGAGATCTTAGCTCTCCACTGACACCATCCCAGACTGTATTAGTCAGAAACAGGTGGAGTGGAGAATGTTATCAAACAACCATCCCGGATGGATTTCATGAGCCACAGACGACCATGACACAATCCAAAACTATTTCACCCAACTTTGACATTTCTGACAAATCAGTTGCATGAGTTCCCGAAGTTTCTCCTGGGATGGTTGTTGAAAATCGGTCATGAACTTTGAAATCATGTCAAGTGTTTTCCCTCTGAGGAAGGTGACTTCTTGACCTGCTGTCAGGGCTCTCTCTCTCATTGGCTTTTCCACTATGCCAAAGAGATTAAGCCAATGAAGGTCACCTGTACGCACACCCCAGTTCAAGACACCCCTCACATAGAATAAAACAAGATCATGAACAACCTTATTTTATCCATTAGACTCAGGTAAACTCTGTTCCACTCTTCTCTTTTGAAGTCTAGCTTAAAAGGACTCTAATCACAATCTCTTCTCTGTTGTCAAGAGCAGGAGTCAAAAATATGGTCTCTCTTTTTTATCAGAATTTTCCTAAGGGGAAAAAAAAAACAAGATACACTAGCAAGGAAAAAATCAACTCACAGCTTCTGTGTTCAGCAAGGAATATTTTCTTTATTCTGCTGCTGGTGTTGAGGAGTGGAAGAGATTAAGAGAGTTAAAAGGCCACTAAAGAGAACAGAGCACTAGGATGATATGGGAAGCAGAATCTAAGACTCTTTCAGGTCTTTGCCTGTGTGTGTGTGTGAAGAAGGGTGTGATGTTTCAACATATACATCAGGAGAGGATGTGATCTAGACATAGATGTGACATATATATATGTACATATATATACATCACACCCTTCTTCATATTTTTCCAGCTAACAGAATCAAGAGCATAAAGATAGCTACATATTTTCTGGATATTGGCTCAGGTGATAGGCGGGCCTAGAATGCCAATGATTTGCAAGCCAAAAGAAACGGTGGCTGCCTTTCCACCTGCTCCAAAGATCTGTGAACCAGAAAATTCAAAGAATGTATGTCCCAGGGTTCAAAATGCAGAAGGCAGAAGAAAGACTTCCCAGCTCTAGAAGAGACGAGTCCCTTTCCTTGTCTGTTCATTTTGTTCATGTCCTCACCAGGTGGGACAGTGGCAACTAGCACTGGTGATGAGCCTTACCACTCAGCCTACCAATCCCCTTGCTGATATCTTCCAAAAACACTTCAATATCATTCCCCTTCCAAAATAGATGCCAGTTATCTGGATATCTCTCTATTAAGTCAAGTTCACACATAGAATCAAATGCATTAAGTTTATATTAAGGCATGGGGAATGGATTTTTCAGGTGTAAACAATGTCCCTAAATAGTTGGGAATTTTTTTTAAAAAAAAGTATGTTATCCTTGGTGGCCCTGGCTTACTTGGACCTGGTAGAAAATATTTTAGCAAAGGGCCCTATGCAGGAAGAGAGAGGATGTCAGAAAGATATGATAGAACAGGCTTAAGTGTGTGAAAGGAACCAGCTGCCATTTAGTGGCATGATAAAGGGCTTGGAAATGATGAGCAGTTTCTCATTATTGAGGATCTCTGTCCTTCTGTTTCAGAGAACTGAACTATCCAGTAACCAGACAGCTTGAAATAGGAGTTCAAGTTCCATGGCCCAAGTCTGTCCATTGATTTCACCCATGTGGACATATGAAGAGGGCCTGGCCTGGCTCTACCCAATTGCTGAGTGAGAGACCCTGGAAGGTAATCATTTATCATGCATTGGAATAACCATTCCTGCTCTTCAGTTCCTTTGCTTATCCCTCTGGAGTTCCTGCCATTCCTTCTCCCATGCTGAGTCCTTATGGGATGCACTCAATGCATTTCTTGACATGCTCTGACTTTTCTTTTTTCTCTGCTGTTATCCAATAGAGGGTGACATTCTTTTACAAAACCTTTACAGCTTTCTCTCCACATCTCAGTTCTTCCAGAATAATCCACCTGTGCCCCATCTCTCTGTTGGTGTGGGTAGCCACAGAACATGAGCCACTAAACGATGATGCACTTGTGGTGTCTTCCCCTGGTGATAGGAGAGTTGCTGTGGGGTTAGCACCTGCGGCTGGAATGCAGAGTCTATCCAACTCCTGAAAACAGTGGCCCCCACCTCAGAGGAGACAATTGGTCTTTTGTGAAGCAATTTGCAAGTATCATGTTCCACCTCTCCAACTGCCAGTGCCCTGTTATTATGTGATTAGCAGAGTCAGCAGCAGCCGATTTTTTTTTCTTCTTGGAACCTAGCTCTCACATCAGGCTGTACATGTGGGTCTGAACTGAAATGGCTCTTCCAGCAATATTAGTTAGTCAGGAAACCAGCAGTGGATCATTCCACCATGAATCATTCCACAGAGAGAGCATAAGCTGGGAATAGGGTTGACTCAGTAGCTGTGCATGCTACAAAGAAAAACTTTGATCCGACTTTCCAATCAAGGAGAATATAGAAATATGTAGAGTCAGGTGATTCCCCAACTACAGTTTTCTTTGCAATATAAGAGTGGAATGTGCCACTTAAACTCAAGATAGGAAGAGGTAAATGTTTAATAAACTTGAGAAAACTGCAGAGCCAATGAATGGGAGAAGACAGGAAATAGGTTCCCAACCCTTCTGTCTGATAATATTCTATTGAGAGTATCTTTAGAGTATTGATTATCAGACAGGTTTTTCCACAATACTAACCACTAACTCTTAAGTGCATGGGACATTTTCCCCTTATTTAGCTCTTTATTATGCAGCTTTGCCATCATAAAGTAATAGAGAACCTATATCTACCTGATTTGAAGCAACTTAAGGGTAATTAACTGGTATCTAGTATCACTTCCTGAATCATAGTGTCTAGCAACATACAGAATAGCAGTATTCCTCTCTGAGCTATTCTCTGGCTGACCCTCGTCTTCTGTAAATGCGTCTGGTCAACTCCCATGCCTGAGCCCTTGTGTCAGAATCTGAGAGCCAATGTTCCCAGAATACTATGAGCAGAAAACACTTTACAGAAAGTGGAAATACTGTGAAGTTTCCCCTCTATCCTATATGTTATTTAACCCCATTATCTCTCTGCAATATGGAAGAATGGGTATATTAAATCATTAATGTGCTAGCAAGTGGAGTAAAAAAAATCTTACCAGAAATTATTAGGGACCATCAAAGTCGGGTATCAGTTTCTAACATGGGACAGCACCCAATGTTGCTCTGGCTCCATTTCCCAGTAAACTCTTGCCTAGTTTCTCATTTAGAATTGTTACGAAGTCACAATGGAATTGAGATCATCTATTCCTATGTATTCTAGAGAAAAAGAACACACATACCACCTCTAGCAGGTCTTTTTGGCAAAATGGTTGTTCAGAGATAATTATACTTGAGGCTGCAGCCAATAGGAGAAGTTCTGTAAACCAGGGAAAGGTTTTACCTGGAATGCAAGGGTGTCTGAATCCCTTGTCTAGTACAGAAGGAGAGATAGATAATGAATATACATTGTTAGGGAAAGTATCTGGGCTATTCCTGGTAAGTGTCCATTAGTCAGCCATCCTGCACCCCTATACCTTCATATCTTTTTGTGTTATAAGCAGAAGATGGTCTTTAAAGTACTATACCATTTCAGGAAATTTTTCCATTTCTCTGTTGTCTTGATCAACAGAAAACATACCCATTTTACTCAATCTGTGATTCCAAGGCAAATAATCACTTTGGATAATTGTTGAATTAATGACATGTGTTTCATATAGGTCTTTGTTAGTTTATATTCTGCTTTTACCCAAAACAATGACATTCCCCAAGTTCCTCTTTTTTTTTTTTTTTAGTATGCTCCCATGTTTTTTCTCCAGAGATGGAAATTACATTTTAAAAAATGTGTGTGTGGCAATTGTCATTTGCATAAGCATAGCAAAATATGGAAGAAATTGGAAATAAACACCTTTGGCCTAAAACACAGGGAGATCTTACCCCCGAAGCACCTTGGCATAACACCAATTCAAGGCTCCAGGCATACTCGGTTTCCTCTTTTTTTTCTATAAGCACTCTGACTTGTAAAAGTCTATCAGGATAGGTATTTTTGTCTCTCATTAGACCTCCCTCTGGGTTGAATATAAACTGGTAAAAATTAAGAGAAGTTTCAGTTTTGGTGGGCCCAGAGAGACCACAGGCTAGAAGCCACCCAACTCTATGATTCTCTCCTGACTGGCTTAACTTATTAATTTGCACTTGACCCTGCTTCAGACCAGTTTACCTGAGGTTGGAAATACCACATGTGGATTTATTTTACAGGCCTTTAAGGAAAAGTGTCATTGTTTTTCTATCCATTCTTTTTGCTTTAATCTTCTTCATCAGATCCCCCATTGTTTTCTTATCTCTCACTAGAAATCATACTTGATCCTTTGGATTTTTATCGGAATTGTTAGATTGTCCCAAATGGATGCCTGTGGGACAATATACTTGGTCTGATTTGGAAGAGGCAAATCTCATTCACTTCAACTCCATCACATTACCTCCCATTTAACAAGGATTGCTGGAAAGCATGACTTAATCATCAGTACGTAAGCCTGGGACTTCTCCTTTTGCGACATTCAAATGAACTTAGTTAGACAGCCAAATATTTTAGGATATTCATAGGATTTTAAATCTGAAAAGAATATAAGAAAATGAAACCCTTGGAACACATTTTCTCAATGATGCTTGATAACCTTAATGTTTTAAATGACAAAACAATTTTATTAATCTACTGGTAAGTGTCATCATGTCTGGACTGAAGATAAGATACAGAGTCCAAACAAAATGAATTAAGAGTTAAGATCTGAGGCTAGGGGCTGGAGAGATAGCATGGAGGTAGGGCGTGCTTTTGCCTTGCATGCTGAAGGATGATCTCTGAGTGTAGAGCCAGGAGTATCCCCTAAGAGCTGCTAGGTGTGACCCAAAAACCAAAAAAAAAAAAAAAAAAAGATCTGAGGCTAGAGAGATAGCACAGCGGAGAGGGTAGGTACTGCCCTTGTAAGCAGCTGACCCCCAGTTTGAATCCCTGGCATCCCCTGTGGTCCCTGAGCCCACCAGGAATGATTCCTGAGTGCAGTGCCAGGAGTAACTCCTGAACACCACAGGTTGTGGCACAAAAACAACAAGAACAAAAAAGATAGCATAAAGATTCCCATGTATTCCCCTAGATCCTGTTTCTTAAAAACATTGAATGTTTCTTTCAACTCAAGAGCCATCTGGTTTAAAATAAAGAGGAAAAATATATGTACTGGAAGTAAAAATGTTTCTGTACTTTTATGCAGCTTCTATAAGTACTGAAGACCAGGAATATTTCATCACTGGGTTTGATCATCCTAGAAAAGGCATCAACCTCTTTGCTAGTGAAAATTTTCTCCTTTCAGTCAGCCTCATAAAATATACAAAATATTACATGCACAGAGAAATGATGCTGTCATTTTCAGAACACCCAAGCATAAATTTTGGTTTCTAGATAAGCACTCTGTGGATGGCAGGGGAAAAGAACAGCTTTTCTCATTGACAAAATGTGGCAGGTGCCAAAAGGTTTGAAAGCAAATATACAAAGTGCCATCTAATAGTCCATAGGCCAGCCCTGTGTTCCTGATAAACCTTTTATCTCTCCTACCCAGATTAACATCAGGTACTTGATCTGCATGTTCTGTGCCTAACTACAGCAACGACCCTAATGGGGATCCTTTATGCCCTGAGAAATCAGCTCATTGGGCCTAAATGAAACACTTCATTCTCTTGTTTATCTCCTTCTCTATTCACATCCATATAGTTGCTTTCAATTAGATTATATTTGTGATTAGAGTCAGCAAAGGTGGCTTTGTCACAGAGGAAATCTACTGCTGGGAGAACTGGAAGGCTCCATCTGGGACATTTTCAGTTTTGTTAGCCGGACAGAGGACTTAGGAAAATGGGTGAGGGCTGGGGGTGGGGTGAGAACAGGAGGGAGGGGACCACTGGAGGAAGAGGGTCACATTAGTGGGAGATGCTAGACATAGATCACAGACTCTAATAATGTCCCAAGCATTTCCTTAGTCATCAAGTGTAACTTCCTGAAAATTTGCACTCACAAAGTACCAAAAGGCCATGAAAAATGGGCAGATCCACTGTGTTGTTTTAGAGAAAAAGGAGATCCAAAGCTAAATCTAAAGATCAGCTGTACACATCTATGCAGCAAAAGCCCACAGTGATTGCAATACATTGCAGAAATATGCCTGTGATTAGCTTCACCACCAAATCATTATTCTTTATTGAGAAATGGTAACCAATTAATAGAAATAGCATATGTGCATAAATGACGTGATATGGACTCATTTGCCAAAGTAGAAATGTCCAATAGACACATGGGAAAAATATTATTTGCAGGTCCAGATGATGTTTATATTAAGATAACATTTATCATCTCTCAAATGAATGGCTGGTTTATAACATATTGTTTAATATTTTTAGGAAAAGCCATGTGAGTATTTAACAAGATCCAGCATACTTTTCAAAAATATTTCTAGAAAGGCTAAAGCAATAGCACAGCAGGTATTGTAGGTAGCCTTGCACATGGCTGACCTAGGTTATATCTCCAGGATCCCATATGGTCCCTCCAATCTGCCAGGAGTAATTTCTGAACACACAGCCAGGAATAATCCCAAACCTCGACCAGGTGTGGCCAAAAAATTAAAAAAAGATTTCTAGCAAGTAGAAAAGAAAATTAAGTGAAAGGAATATAAATAGGGAAGGAAAAAGTAAAGCTTAATATATATTCACAGATACATTTATTTATATTGAAAGTCTAAGGACTCCACCTAAATCTATTCATATGAATAATTGTATAAGTTATGTTCAATATCTTAAAATGACTAGTATTTCTAAACAATAGCAAAAGGCAGTTTGAGAGGCATTTAAGAAAATACCCAGCTTAGAATAGCACTGAGAAGCAAAATACATATAAACAAAAATTTTTAAATCGTAGAATGCGTGTTCATCAAAAGCAATATAATATTTAAATATTTAAATATAAAGACTTTAAAGCAAAACTTAAGTAGGTGGAAAGACATCCTGTGTCTGTGGATTTGAAGATGTGAAAGTTCTAATATGGCAATGAATTTATAGATTCAATGAGATCCATCCTTCTATCTCAGCCACTTTCTTTTTCTTGTAGACATTAGCAAGCTAATTATAAATTCAGATACACATTCAAAATAAGAGAAGTACCCCCAAAACTCTCTTCCAAAAGAAAACAAATTTTTTAACTTGATAAGTACTCTATTTGCCTATTTTAAAAGCTAAAACATAATTTACTCCAAAAAAGAGGACCATATGGTCCAAGGCATAAAGACAGGCAAGTAGATCAATGTAGCGGAGCTGAGAATCCAAAAAGAAATCCTTACACTCATCACCAATTAGTGATTGACACAAGGAACTAAAGAGGATTAGAGCTTGCTTCAGAGTTGTTACTCTGTCAAATACCAGTGTGAAACTCTCCTTAATTTCACCTAAATAACTATGACAAAAGTCCAAGCTGGCAGTCCACTGGCATTTTAAGATGCCTACAGACCCAGAGATACTAATTGGGCAGCTTCCACGCTTAGAAAAATCCCTGCAGATAATCATCAGAAAAGGCAAATATAAGAATTTGTTCAACAAGCTATGTCTTCTTGAAAGAATAAAGACCCCAAAATAACAAAATTTAAAAGTCAGATAGTTTTTTTTGAGGTGACTGTAACAATCAAGTTCCATGTTTTATTCTCTTTTTTTTGCATATATACATATACATATATTCACTTATTTACTTGGATTAAGTGCATTTTCAAAATTGACAGTGATTCAAGTAGTATGTAAAACACTGGAAATATAAGATACTATTTATATCCCATCACCAGCAAGTTTATAGGTTAGTCAAGGCAAGAAAATTAATTCACTAGACATACCCAAATATCTACTTAGATCAAGAAGTTCTGATAGGGCTGGCTTTTAAGGATAATTCTGATTTAGGAAACAAATACACATTTTCTAGCTATAGTTAGAGTAATAATATAGTAATAGAGTAAATAGATTAGATAGATAGATAGATAGATATACAAATAAACAGATACATATAACATGAAATTATATATAATTTGGCGCTGTAGATAAAATATAAGCAACTTTAGAGGCATGGAAGATACAATGATGAAAGGGTAATTTTTATGAGGGAAGAAAAGATTCAAGGAATTTTAATCTGATCCCATAACCAAAAGTACTTTTGAAACCCAAAAAGACAATTTCCTTTTGCTTTAACCAGTGGTCTATAGAAAATAAATCCCACTAATTTGGTGTCACAATTAGTACAAGAAAAATTATTTCTGTCCTATAAAATAATAATAGCAGCCATTATAAAGATTTCCTATAAATTTTGCTTGCAATTATAAACTAAATAGACACAAAAATAACCATTTAAAATGTTGATTTTATGAAGGCATCTAATAATCAAAATCAAAAGAACAAACCCTCAGAAGATGCTAGAGAATCTCTAGTAAATTTATTCCATGTTTTATAAAGTCTGAATAAATCCCATATATTTTCATATTAATAATAGTAATCACAGCAACCACTTCCATAATTAAAATACTTATATTTTTACAAAAGAAATTAAAAGTTGGGGTAATGTGGAATCAATTTGTCAATCAATGGTTTTTGAGCTAAGTCAAAAAGAAACTAACTACGGTGGGTCCTTTCTATTTTCTTTATCACCAAAGGTTATGAGGTGATAAAGAACAATTGTACAAGATATCTCCACAATATTTCAAAAGATGCCATTCTAGTTTATCCTAAGCAGAAACAAGTCTTTCTATGCATTATTGAAAGCTAATGTGGCCCCAATAAACATGATTTGTGACTCCCAGATTCTCTGGGAACTTATGGCAAAGTGAATTAACAGAAGATGGTGCATGTAAGCTCAACAACAATAAGACCATCTTACAGCACAGCCAACCAGTAAGTAGCAATGCAACAGCAGCACTTCAGCTCCTACCAGGAACAAATCTCTAAGGTTAAAATGTAGGAAAATGCTGTCATATTCTGAGATGTTCTTCATATTCTGAAAATGATGTTCCATTTCCTAACAATTAAATGAGATACTTAAAATGACAAGAAGAGGGTTTCAAAGAACCAGAGCACAAAGAGTTGTTTACAGTAGTCGCCATTTGGTTTGAATGCTCCTTACATACCTGGCACCAAGATGGGCACTCTGGCTGCTTCTCACACAAGTCTCTGCTCCCTGAGTGAGTTCCGTAAATGAAGCTTTGTTTTCTTCATTTTCCAAAAAAGACAACAGATTTGAGCACCACCTGGCATGTGTTCAGTTTTACCAGGTAAGTTGCAAAGAAGTTATTTAAATTTAATTCAAAAATATTTACTTAAAAAATTTAAAGATGGGGCCGGAGTGATAGCACAGAGGTAAGGCATTCGCTTTGCACACTGCAATCAATACAGAACAAGCCCCGGTTCAAAACCCTGCATTCTATATGATCCCCGGAACCTGCTAGGAGCAACTTCTGAATGCAGAACCAGGAGTAATCCCTGAGCACTGCCAGATATGAACCCCCCTCAAAAAAAATTTTTTTCTAAGATATTCAAATTGAATCCCAACACTATTTTCTGAGAGATCAGATATATTTTTCATTATTAGTAGAATTGTATCTTCATGTCATCAGCTCTTTGCTTCTCTGCATCTGAGTCTTAGCACTTGAGTGATGAAAAAAAAAATCACTAAAGGAGGCAAAACTACGCAATTGCTCCTTGTAGGTAAACTCCATTTATTGACAGCCTTGTCACTGCTTCTTTTAACATTTTAAGAGCTGAACTAGTTTTACTTGACCATAAAGCAGTTTCTGTCATGCCCCCTCCAGGAAGAAAACATTTTTCGCCCCCCCCCCATGACTGTAAATAGTATCTTTATTAAAATAAACTTTAACCTGCAAAACAAAAATATATAAAATAATTTGAGCTGATTTTTTAATCAGAGGTGATGTCTGGATTAATGGCTACAATGAGCACGTTTTGCAATGCATAGCTTTTCGAAGCGAGGTTTGAAGCAGGACACAGCAACTCTCAGCTCCAGAGACATACAGGGACATAAACACGGGGCTTAGCTTGTTATGACAATGTTTGCCGAGGTCAAACGTACCCCCCTTTATGGAGCCTCGCGCTCCCCTGGGGGGGCGCCCCACTATTTGAGAACCACTGCGAGAGAGACACATTCTGTGTCTATGTGGCCATCAGGCTCAAAAGGAACATAGGGGAGTTGTTCTACTGAATTGTATCTTGAAATTTTAAGAAATGGTCCTTGGGAGCTAGAGCAATAGTACAGCAGGAAGGGCAGTTGCCTTGCAAGTGGCTGACGAAGGTTCGATCCCTGGTATCCCATATGGTCCCCTGAACCTGCCAGGAGTGATTTCTGAGCACAGAACCAGGAGTGCAGCCAGGTGTGGCCCAAAAACAAAACCAACCAACCAACAAACAAAAGGCCCTTAATTTCATGAAAGTGAGGGGGAATAATGCCTATAACCAGAGTGGTTTCAAGATGATCCCTGAGAGCCAGGTCAACAAATAATAAAAATTTCTTAGATGAAGCCAGCACAGCGGCCTTTCTAAGCTAATCCTCTCTGGTCTTCAGTCTACCCCTTTCCTCTGAAGGAAAAGTTCCATGACATGTGGCATTGCCAGGTCTCTTGGGTGTTTTCTTTTACTCTAAAGATTGATCCTTTGGGAAAACAGCCTCTTGTCAATAATAACCAGCCTATTTATTAAAATAAATAATCAATTTAAATTTTCCCTGCCATTCCGTTTTCTTTTCCCTAAGGAAATGTTTATTCCAAGATAGTGACTATTCTAGCCCTACCAACCCTGTTAGTCTGGTGGGAAAAGATAAGGAATAAACAGATGTAAGGGTTGTAAGGGGGGCAATCACTCATAATGTCGTATCTCAAATGCCACTTGGTAGAGTAAGTGGATGGAAAGAATTCACAAGGCTATAGGGGTGACAGTATAGACAACAAGTCTATGGAATAAATGGTTTCAGCAAGAACAAAGGTCACTTCCTCCAAGACCATGTAGTGGTTTATGCTCTTTCCTCTCTGGAACTGTATTCAAGGCATTAACTCTGACCTCACCCCCCCCCAGATATTACCCCCCAAATAAACAAACAAAAAGTAAAACCTGGGAGGGCCGTCAACTCAATCAACCATCTTTATTGAGTTTTCTCCACATGTTAGACACATGCTCCCCACCAGCTGAACCACACCAGGAAGTTCCTCCCGGAGTTCCTAGAGAATTCACTGAATTGTGGCTTAGAATAATATGATTGTGGTTTCAGCTAAATGTCCAACAATATGAGCATGTGGAAATAAGGAGCATATGTCCCCAGGACTAAGCACGAACTTGCCAGGACTAGCCAAGTCAGTTGAGGCATATTACATAGTCAGGCAGGACAAAACAAAAACTATTTTTCCCTGGGGGTGTAAGTATGACTTTCTAGGGCAAAGATAGAGGCTTCTGTCCCTGAAATGGGATTGAAAATGGGAGCAAAATTCAAGCAGAATAAGTTTGGGATTGAAAATGGGAGCAAGATTCAAGCAGAGAAAGTTTTTAGTAATAAGTTTTAATCATAAATAAGTTTCTGCTAATGTTCTGGTCCCAATTTTCCAACTCTCTGTGATAATATTGTAATTATAATTATAATATTGTAAATATTATAATAATAATAATGTAAATATCTAACGAGGTTCTACCAAAACAAATGTGGCTATTTATGGAGGAAAGCTTTATGGTCCATGTTTTTATTGTCTTAGTTTCTTATATTTCTTTACCTATTTTCTAAAAATAAAAAATTAAAATGCTTGGTTTACTTTTATAAACAGGAAGAACATTGGAATGAAATGAACATACAAAGTGAAGTGCCCTCATATATGCCATATGCTGACTGGTGGTGGTGTCAGACTGAATCCCTGTGCTCTTTCTTGCCTTCTTTGGGAGTTCTCCAAACTCTGCTTTTGAGCCTAGCTGTGGCTTGAAAACCCAGACTGAAGAATAGGTAGCAGCAGCAGCAGTAGCAGCAGTGTTTTCCATGTCAAGTTCCAGGTCTTTCCCTTTCTCATTCTGTCAGTCTCTAGGACTGGAAGGACAGGTCCCACCTGGAGTTCACGGGTGATGAATCAAGCCTTCCAACTTTTATGGTCCCATGCCCATCTTGTTCGGACAGTTCCCATTTGAGAGACAAACAGACCTTTAGCAAATTTACAAGAGAGATTGCAAGAATCTTGCAGAGCTCAGGAAACCACAAGGCACTTAAGCATTGGGAGTCAGGAGTGAGGCTTTCTCAACCTCTTCTTCCAAACAGAGTGACTCAGAAACAACCTACTGCAATGGCCAATGGCCATACACAGTAGGCCTTTAATAATCCACTTCCATCCCCTCCCTTTCCTTCTTGAGTCTAATCATATCTGAAAGCAGCATATTTCCATAAAATTTTAGCACAGTCAAACTATCACAAGATCAGAAATGTTTGCCTTGCCATGGTGGTAGCATTGCTGGCTAAGTTTAGACTATGAATGCCTGAGATTTGTTTTTCTTTTAATGAGCAAATAGTCAACATGGTAGAAATGCTTTACGAGCGAGAGAGAGAGAGAGAGAGAGAGAGAGAGAGAGAGAGAGAGATGTATATGATTACAGATAAGAGTAGTTAGAGTTGTGAAGTGATTTTCCCCCAAAGAAGAAGCAAATCTAAGCAGAGGTATTTGGGGTAAAGTAGAGATGACTAAAAAAAATAAAGCTATTTTTTTTTTGAAGTGAGGAGTAGAAATCTTGCTTGAACAGGAATTTCATTCTGGCATGTTCTGTTTTTCATATTTAAACTTTGGAGCCAGCACCAAAATCCTGGATTTTTCGGGTGTCTGCCTTTTAAAAAGATCATGTTTATGTTAAGGCTTAATTCACTTTAATAGGTATGTTTTAAGAAAAACATAACCTTTGAGTGACCTTTGAGATTTGTACGTGAAAATTCAGTCACTGAGAGAAAAAAAAAAGGCATCCTCAAAGTTACAGAGAAACTTTAGCCTTAAAGACAATTGTGACTGCAATTCCTACAGCAATAACTATGCAGCCTAACCGCGGCATGGCCAACCTGCTTTAAGAGGTCCAAAGATTCTTAACCAGAACATCACAGACGAGTTAAAAAGAAACATGTGAGAGCAAAATAAATCACTGGTGGGATTTTTAGGGAGGCAGCCCAGCATCTCCATCGACTCCTCTGGTGGCAGTTTCTAAGGGCTACAGCACCCCAAATTCTTAAATTGTTATTTAAGCCAAGCACTCTGCTACCTCCAGAGGGAAGACCACAATTGTGCTAGTTATCATATATCAGAATTACACAGGACGTCATCTGTTAATGATCATTTATTCCGAGCTACTTGAAGAATAATACCCGGTAATTATTGCAAATGTAAGTCAAATCGTAATAGCATACTTTACATAGTATAGTAATTATAAGTTATGTCCTTGCCTCTGGGACATGGGTCTTTTATGCTGGGTATTAAATCTGGCCTGCAATTTATTCTTTGCACCATGGCTGGGATGGAAGAAAGGAAGCTTGCCCACAAAAAGGAAGCTCTTCCTCCTTGAACATTGCCAATAAGTCATTTCAATAAAATAGCTCTCCACACGCCTTGCTCAACCCAATTACCACCACCACAACATAAACAAATAGTCGCTGCATTTATGGCAGGACTCTTATTGCACAATGCAAGAATGTATTCAAAAATGTAAGTCATTTAAAGTGAGGAAACATCTGGATTTTTAAAATCACTTAAAATTAAATTGAATTAAAAATAAAGAAACAAATGTGGGTTGCTGTCTTGGCTTATTTAAAGACTGCTGATAAATAAACAATTGCCTAAAACTTGCAAAAGAAGACCAAAATTAAGGTGACTCACTGGTTCTGCTACTGATAGTACCTAAATCTACAGACTTACTTCAGTAGAACAATAATGAAGAGAAGCTTAGAAAAGTTTTCAGAATAAAATAAATAAAATAGAACCATTAAAAAAAAAAAAACATGATTGGGGCCAGAGTAGTAGGACAGTGGTTAGGACAATTGCCTTGCACACAGCCAGCCCAGGTTTGATCTCCAGCATTCTATATGATTTTCTGAGACCACCAAAAGTAATTTCCGAGCACAGATTCAGGCGTAACTTCTGAGCATATCTGGGTGTGACCCTAAAACAAAACAAACAAACTAAACAAACTCGATATCAGGGTCAAAGATACAGTATAGGGCATGCCCGAAATGTGGCTGATCCCAGTTCCCTTCCTGCTACTACATGATCCCTTAAGAACCCTAGAGATGCCCCCCAGATAATCCCTAACAACCAAGATCCTGAGCAGCACTGCATCCTCAAGCCCTGGCATTAAACTGCTTGTTGGTGTTGGTGCAACATTGACAGGAGAGGACCTTAGCCTTCTGAGTATCACTTGGAAATAAATAAATAAATAAATAAATAAATAAATAAATAAATAAATAAATAAATAGCTCAGTCTACCCCATATTTAGTCCAAAGATTTAGTGAATGTCTCAGGAGATTCCATCATGCAGGAAGACACTGAAGACTGTGGATGCTAGTTTGAAGTCTCTGTAATTGATTGATACAATATTGTAATTATTCATGTGCATGATTCTCTTTGATAGAAAACTGAAATAAGTTCCCAGGCCCTCCTAAAATATGTCCACTGCCAATCTCTCAGACATGCCCAACCAAGCTCTGGAAGATTTAGCTCCATTTAAAGTAATATTCCTCTAGGCTCTCCTGCAAAAAGATCACTTTTGTGACAGATCTGTTTCTTCACCTACTACCAGGTAGATTTGAGTTAAAGGTTTATTTAAACACCTACAATAAGTTCTCTGTGCCTTCTCGCCTACTCACTGATGTTCTAATCATTGAAGGACTCTGGTTAATCCCTTTTCCTGATTATCATCTGTATAGCTTTTTTTTTCCTTACTGCTTTCTTATTCTATCAATCCTCTCATGAAGGCTAGACAGAGCCTTTGACCCAATTCTACAGCAAATGTCTAGTAACTTCCACAGAAAGACTTACAGAACAGGAGCTCATTAGATACTTGTTTGAAATAACTGTGCATTTTGACTTTTCCTGTTACTATGGAAAAAGAAGCATTTCCACAGGGATAAAGTGAGGAAGACCTCACAGACAGAGACCAATAAAATATTTGCAGAGAACAATAAAGTATCAGAGGGAAAGTAGAGAATTAGTCATCCTTATTCAATTAAACTTGATCATTTTTTTTACCTTCTTTCCTTTCTTCATCCTTTCCTTGCCTGATTGCATAATTTAGAGATTCCTAGAACCTATGAGCATATGCTAATATTTTTTTTATTAAATTCCATGAAGGACGGGTGCCAAACTTATTGGGCAATTTTTTCCAACAGCATCCACTAAGATATAAAATGTAGAATCCCCAAGTATCATCATTTGAAAAGCACTATTCTGGACAAACCTTCCTGCAATACATTTTTGTTTCTATGTCTATAAAATCGGAGTAAACTTTGTCTACAATGATATGATGGGAACATTAAGGATGTCTACTAGACTAGAATTGGAGTACCCACTGGTGTCATTCACTAGTAGGCACCATGTTGAAAACTGAGAGAATAGAAGCAAAAATAGAATGAAGAAAGGAAAATAATTCATTGGGAAGTTTCTATGTATACTGTGTCCCACTTGTCTTTTGCTCATTAACTAGGATTCATAAAAAATGTAGGACACGGCTCTGTGATATTGATCAAAAATGTCTCTTTCTCTTTGCCCTGAAGTATCAAACCCAACAAGATAGAGTGATCAAAGCAGAAAATACTTGGGAAGAGCCTGTGTTTTGGTTTTACGTCAGTGGAAGATGAGTCTTGGCTTCTTTTTTTTTTTTTTTTTTTTTGCTTTGGGACTAAAAGAGTGGCAGTACTAAATTACCTACAAGCATTTATAAGGTTTAAACATTTTTGAAGGCTCATGACATCCACATTGCTAATGCTGGTCAATGGCCAGTGTTCCATAATATTCCTATTATTCATAGAGAAACAAAGAAAGACTCTGGCATTTTACAACAATTGAATGATGCCTACTTAGTCAATAGTGAGGATGCAAGGAAAATGGATGTTTAAGGGAAATTGTATTCAAACTAAATTTTTTTAAAATAAAGATACTTGGCAAAGAGTGAACAAACTAAAGTTGTTTTTTTTTTTTTTTTTTTTTTTTTTTTTTTTTTGTCCCCCAATTCACAATACATACCCGGCAAGGGGCCTGTGTTGAGGTGTATATGGGGTGCCTTTACTGTACCTCCTCTTTCTATACAGCCAGTGTAAAGAACACAGCCTGTGGTAAGAATTGGGAGGCCTTATTTTATCTTTTATTTTTTTTTTTTCTTCAGGGCAAACTAAAGTTGTTTTTTTTTTTAAGTAAGAATTCATTTAAAGGACAAAATTGATTAACCTAATAAGGTAAACTAATATAACATAATATAGTGACATAACATAACATATAATATAATTAATATAATAATACATGTAAGTCAAAGAAAGTTTCTGATTAAAAACACAATTTTTTTTCCATAATGGCTTACATATCTTTCACTGTAGTATTTTGGGTACATATTCACATTAAATCAGGGGAATACCCATCACCTAATATGTCCTCTTCTCAATCAAAAATCAAATATACTGAAAATAGGCAGAGTCCTGTCTAGAGGCTTCCAACCTCAGTTTGAGAGAGGATGTGAAAAAAGTAATTAAAATACCACAACAATACACACACACAAAAAAAAATATCGAATTAAATAACCGATAAGCACCACAACAATAAAGCAGGCACCACACAATAATCTCGGTTCTGAAATCAAATCATACTCAAGTGCAAAAAAGAAAGAGAAAGACAAAACAAAATAAAATAAAATAATATTGGAGACATCAACCGTAATCTCCACACCAAAATAAAGACGTCAAAAAAATAGATCATTTATTCTCCTCTTGCTGCTTTCGTGGTATGTGGAAGACTTCTACTTTATCTTGGATGGTAAAATCAGACCTGTTTCTAGAGATCTTGGTGGCTGTGCAGATCAGGGAATGGAGTTTATGGAGTCTTTCTTTGTGGTTCTAGCAGTTATGCTTCTTCAATGTCCTTTTTTTGTTTTTTATGTATTCTAGGTGTTTCAGAATAGTGCTACCATTCTGTGTTTTTCTTTTGTCTTCTGACTTACTTCGTTTAACATAACATGATCTAGGTCCATCCACGTTGCTGCAAAGTCTGTGATTGTATCATTTCTAACTGCCATGTAATATTCCATTGTATATATGTACCACATCTTAATGATCCATTCATCTGTTGTTGGACATCGAGGTTGGTTCCAAGATTTGGCTATTATACTGAGTGCTGCAATAAATAGTGGGGTGCATATGTATTTTGGAATGAATGTCCTTCCATCTTGGGGATATATGCCTAGGAGAGCAATTGCTGGGTCAAATGGCAGCTCAATTCTGAGTTCTTTGAGCACTCTCCAGACTTTTCTCCATAGATGTTGGACCAAGGGGCATTCCCACCAGCAATGAATGAGAGTTCCTTTCATACCACATCCTCTCCAACAAAGGTTGTTCCCATTATTTTTGATGTGAGCCAACCTCACTGGTGTGAGGTGGTATCTCATTGTTGTCTTGATTTGGATCTCCCTGATGATGAGTGAAGGTGAGCATGTTTTCATGTGTTTGTTGGCCATCCTTCTCTCTTCCTCAGAGAAATGTCTATTCATTTCGTCTCCCCATTTTTTTATGGCTTCGTTTGGTTTTGAAGGACTCAGGTTTCTGAGCGCTTTGTATGTTCTAGATATCAGCCCTTTATCTGATATATCTGTTTTTTTTTAAATATACATGTCCTGTCATGTTTTTATTAATGGTCAAAGTTAATGAAATTAAGTGATCTTAAAAACACTTTACCTGAAAAGGCCCTAATGCTGCCCTGACGCTGTCTTGCTCCAGAGTGGGTTCAGATGACACCGTGATGATTGGGTAACAGCAACAGCTTGCTTTCAGGACAGGGTTCCCTGCATTGCTACTTAGCGGTGAGATGAAACCAGTAGACGCTCCATGTCACCCTGACTTTAACATAGGATCTGTGCAAAAATCAGGATCTCTAACTAAAGAAACCTGACTTTGACAATCATGACTGAGATGAGCTTTTACTGGGACTACAAAGAAAGATTTTTGAAGTTAGACAATTTAGTATGTCCTGAGCCTGTAGTTGGTTTTATGGCAGAATGCTTCATGGGTGGGGTTGCCCTGTTATTAGACCAAAGGTTGAACATTTTCTTCCTATTTTCCCCATCTTTTGCTGTGCCTATAGAAAAAAAAAATCTGCCCCCACACACCTTTTTTGGGGGGAGGGTCACACCCACCAGCGCTCAGGGGTTACTCCTGTCTCTATGCTCAGAAATCGCTCCTGGCAGGCACAGGGGACCATATGGGATGCCAGGATTCGAACTACAGTCCTTCTGCATGCAAGGCAAACGCTTTACCTCCATGCTATCTCTCTGGCCAGCCATAATTTTTCTTTTTCTTTTTTTTGTTTTTGTTTTTGTTTTTGTTTTTAGGTCACACCCGGCCAGTGCTCGGGTTACTCCTGGCTCTATGCTCAGAAATCGCTCCTGGCAGGCTCAGGGGACCATATGGGATGCCAGAATTTGAACCACTGACCTTCTGCGTGCAAGACAAACACTACCTCCATGCTATCTCTCCTTTTTTTCCATAATTTTTCTTATATTTTTTAAATTTTGTATCTTTTAAATAGGGGAATCCCACCTTTTTTTGTAGAACCTTGGGACACAAATTACCTTATTTTACCATATATTTCTGCATGTTTGTATAAAACTAAGCAAAAAGGAATAAAGAAAGGCTGTGGACCAGGAGCCAAGTGGTCTTAATGCACTGGTGAAAAAAAAATAAGGACAGAACTAAATATCCAAGCCAAAGTTAATGATAATAGAATTAAGAGACCTAAATTTTAACAATATAAAAGTAAAAAGTTCTGTTACATTGACAGGCCACGAGGCAAAGGGTGGTGGGATAGGATGCATTATGGGTTCATTACTGGAGGGAGGTTGACATTGGTGATGGAAACAGCCCTGACTCACCATATATTGTGATCTGTGTATCACAATTGTTTCAACAAAATAAAAGAAAATATGGAGTCAATACTTAGGGCATAATGACTTTTAAATTTATTCCATACTCAACTCTAACTCTTGAATATAAAAGATAAAGAATAAAGTTGATCTTCTGACTAAGCTAAGTAATATTTAACAATTTAAATATGCTTCTATGCAGCAGAGAGATAGTCAAAAGTATAAGACATTTTCTTTGCATGTGTGTTGCTTGGGTTCAATTCATGACAAGACATTATGGCTCCTCAATACCCCCCTGGGAAATCCTGACCACAAATCACAGCCCTGAACAGTGTGAAGGATAGCCTTAAAACAAAGAACACAAAATTTTTAAAAAGTCACAGAACATTTCATGGACCAATCAACTATAGTCAAGGATGTATTGTTCCTCAAAACTCAAAGAAGACCAAGAGAGAAAATAATAAATCTATGGAAATGGGGGGATAGGGTAAGGTAAGATTCCTAAATGATAATTCTTCTAAACAAGATTTCCATTATTTCAGAAAATATACCCAATTAAGATTTCGTTTGGTTTGGGGGCTGGACCAGGTGGCACACAGGGGTTACTCCTAGCTCTGTGCTCAGAAGTTACTCCTGACAGGCTCAAGGGACCATATGGGATGCTAGTGATTGAATCTAGGTCAACTATGAGCAAACACCCTACCAACTGTACTATCACTTTACCCACCCCTCCATTAGGATTCTTCTTATGTCCTTTGACCTTGAGCTCTGGCCTTCTTCACAGTCAAGCAGTCTGAGGCAAGAATAAAGAAATCTCATTTTAGCCACAAAGTCTTCCTTATCTATCATAGTTTTGGGCCTTAAGTTATGGATTTTTAAGTCTAACAAATACTATTTGAAATCTTTCTTCCATAGTAAACAAAAATAAAACACATCAGTAGAAGAGACTGGCAGGGTGTTGTAATGTTTACTGTAATTCGGTATTATCTATTCACTTTTTGCTAACAACCTCTTAGCATGCATCCCGTCTACAAGGAAATTCTGCTGCAAAAGTAAAATACTAGAATTACAAAACATGGCTGAGTTTCTTCATATTTTTAACAATGTTGTATGCAAATTAAGCTAAAAGGTCAGAAAATTTTGCAATATATTTTATCACCTTGGCCTTAATGGGCTAAATAAAATAGATTAATAATATTGTTAAGCAAATAGACTGGGGTAAAGTAGTAATCACTATAATAAAAGCAAATCCCCAGGACCTAAATAGTAATTTTTGAAAACAGTATTATAAAAAGCAATACCAAAATTTTAACCTCTCAATTATTTTTAGATTTTAGTATGTATTTTTAAATTCTAAGGATAGTAAAAGTTTTGCTCCTTATTGTTCACATTTTAATTTTCATACTTAATTTATGAATAACACTGAAACAAAATTTCACTAAGCTTTTGATGATAACAGGAAGTACTTTCCTCTGGGATATTCAAAGTCAAAAAGAGCATTTGATTATTTGATAAAGAAATATTTGTATATGGTGTGCAAATCTTTAAAAAAAAGGCAGAAAATAAGAATAATAAAGAACTTTGATAAGGGTAGGGAGTGCAATCTATTTGTTTGTAATGCTAAAACCAAGAAAGTTAATGGTCAAATAGGAATAGAAACATAAATTAAGGTCAAGAGACAACTTGGACGTCTTTATGGAAAGAGTAAATTAATGGCCCCAGCCTCAGAGCTTAGAGGGGGAGTAAAAGGGCAAGAGTTTATCCTCTGCCTCAAATTCTGAGAGCTCATGAACCACGCCTCTGAAAAATGTCACTTTTCAGGAGATCCCCTTTTATATACAACTGCCAAGCAGGGCCGGGCGGGGACGGGAGGCCACCCCTTTATTGCTGTAGCCAATCTGTCATGAAAACTAGACTTTCTGGAACCAGCATTTCAAATATTAGTGCAATCAACTCAGCCCTGAGATGGTCAGCTGACATAGTGCCCTGTAGTTAATGCTGTCGTTTTGTTTTGCCTTTTTGCTGTGTTCTTAAACACACACACACACACACACACACACACACACACACACACCTGAGTGTAGTACACTCTAAGTGTAGTAGTTATTATAGTTCTTCCAAGAAGAATGTATCCTTATTGACATATATATATATGCCATGTCCTGTGACCTACAAGACACTTGTTCTTTGCTGTTGAATCATCAGTTTGCAAAACGAGTCTTCTTTTTTTTTTTTTTTTTTTTTTTTTTGGGTCACACCTGGCAGTGCTCAGGGGTTATTCCTGGCTCCAGGCTCAGAAATTGCTCCTGGCAGGCACAGGGGACCATATGGGGCGCCGGGATTCGAACCGATGACCTCCTGCATGAAAGGCAAATGCCTTACCTCCATGCTATCTCTCCGGCCCCAAAACGAGTCTTCTAAGGAGCTCAAAGCCTCCCTCAGCAGGGTCAGTGTTGTGAATGTGCTGTTGGTTATGTCAAGGAGGAATGGACACACAACTAGAGTTTTGCTAACTTCCAGTGAAGTATAGTGCTCTGCCATTCCTTCAATAAGATGCTGACACAGTCTGCCAACAATGACAGTGAAGTGATGCTCAAAGCCCTGTCCCACTCTCAATTACTTTCAAAGGAGGCTACAGAGAGGTCATGAGCAATTTTGCCAATCTCCTCACAGAAGAACTGAGTAGAACCTCAGAGGCAAACCCTTTTCCTTTTTTTTTTTTTTTTGGTGTTCTTTTTTTTTTTTTCTCTATCCAATGTTGTACCAGTACTAAAAGTAGCACTAATATATACCATCAGTGGGTATTATGAGTACTTGTGAAATCATAGATAGATAGATAGATAGATAGATAGATAGATAGATAGACAGACAGACAGATGATAGATAGATAGATAGATAGATAGATAGATAGATAGATAGATAGATAGATAGATAGGTAGGTAGGTAGGTAGGTAGGTAGGCAGATAGATAGGTAGGTAGGTAGGTAGGCAGATAGATAGATAGATAGATAGATAGATAGATAGATAGATAGATAGATAGATAGATAGATAGATAGATAGATAGATAGATAGATAGGCAGGTAGATGATAGATAGATAGATAGATAGATAGATAGATAGATAGATAGATAGATAGATAGATAGATAGATAGATAGATAGAAAGTGCCTATGTGATTTTAAGAAAACTCAGTGAGGGCCCGGAGAGATAGCACAGTGGTGTTTGCCTTGCAAGCAGCCGATCCAGGACCAAAGGTGGTTGGTTCGAATCCCGGTGTCCCATATGGTCCCCCGTGCCAGGAGCTATTTCTGAGCAGACAGCCAGGAGTAACCCCTGAGCATCGCCGGGTATGGCTCAAAAACCAAAAAAAAGAAAAGAAAAGAAAACTCAGTGAGACTGCATGATCATTTTTACTGTGTCCCAGTGTTATACTAGAAATGTTTAAGCTTGGCTTTAGTTAGTCCCCCAGGGAAATTCCTCACTTCACTGACTGAGCTAGACTCTTTGAGGGTCAACAGCTCCCAAGTGGCCACTTGGCAAGTCCAATTTCAGCCCATAGTTTCTGCTTTCAGAGTCTCAGGTCTCTATAAAATAAAGAAAGAAGAGGACCGACATGATCTTATTGTTTCCCTGAACATAAAATAATATGGATTAAAAACATACATAGTATCTCCAAAAAAATAATAATCTAATACTGCAAGAACCATCTGGTAGACCATCATCAAGATAAGTCTAATGCATCAATGTAGCAAAGAAATTCTGACCTGGAAAATAATGTTCTATTCTCTTTGATGCCATCCTGTCTTTTTCTTGGGAATTTAATTTTGCAGCTGGATTGTCAGTCATTTAGCATGATTATTTAGCATAAGTGTTTAATATAGTTATACACAAAATGCTGATCTCCATGCCAGGAAGTTTCAGTGTAAGGAAGATATTGGCATGTTGAGTCTTCACTAATGATGTACATTCAAAATTGGTATAAGGAGAGAAATAAATAAGGTATTTTAAGAAGTTAGAAGGTACAGAAATAGGAGCCACATGTTGAATTCTATGGAACAAGTGTGGTATTGAAAAAAATGAGAGAAATGGTGAATTTCTACCAAGTTCCCCAACCAGAATAGATGCATGGTATAAATGCAAAGCAAAGGTAATGTACTACTTAAGGGACTATCTCATTCTTAACAAGTTAATGTAACACTAGTTTACTAGGAAATTCATTGACAAGACTATTACTCTAAAAGTCTTAGCATTAAACTAGGTATTTCTAGATGCTCCATCAGGTGGACAAAGATTAATTTTAGCTCTAAAAGCAGAGGGTTGCCCTAAATCTACAATGTGGATGCATTCTTTGCATTTTAAGAAGAAAGAATTGTATTTCTCTGAGCACATGACATATTCAATATATAGCTGTTGAAGTGACTGCAGTATTGCAGTGAATTACATTAATTTATATCACCCTCATCTCTATTTTGATTGAGCACAGTTTTTCAGGAGCTATTGTAAAATCATGCTGGATCTCCTAACCCTATGTGAAGCAGAGTTGCTGCACAAAATAATCCAGACCAGGCTGAAGGTGAAACGTGTATATTCTGGCAGTCTTCTACCTTATATGGAGAGCAAGCTGCCTGCCAGAACTAGTTTTTATTTAGTACAGAGACCACCCCCCCAAGTGGGAGAATAAGGACAGAGTAAGGGCAAATCACTCAGACTACACTGAGCCTGTCGCACACAGGTTTACATATAAGATAATCTTTGTTTTGGGTGAAACCAAGTTGTAAACAAACAGATACCAAAAAAAGAAATGATTTTTGTTTTAGGTAAAATAACGTATAGTCTAACCATCTATGACTCTATGATTAAATGTAGTCTAGTCATCAATTTGATGTAATAACAAATTGTGAAGTTTTAACAGAATGTGGGTTATACCCTTTGTCTCTCTTCTTTGCCTTAGCACTTCCTAACTATGCAGATTTTCCCTAATTTTCACTGTGATATTTTAAGTGAGAAAATTTGTTGACTTTCCATTGAGCCTTCTGCATTGAACATGGATGAAACTGGAACCCACCAGTAGCTGCAAATCTTTAAGAAGGAAACTTCTGCCACCTCCTTCCCTTCTTTCATGCCCCCCTGCATCTGCCTGCATTAAGCTTCCTTCCAAAGCCCTCTTGTACTTGTTGTGTTTTTCAAAACCATGCTAATCAAACTGAAGCTTACTTGGCTATGAACAAAATAACTCAAGATCACAAAATCAAAATTACATGATTAACATCATCTTTAGGAAAATTCTTTCGGATTATCCAAGTACCAA
The DNA here is from genome assembly GCF_024139225.1 of Suncus etruscus. Lineage (NCBI taxonomy): Eukaryota > Metazoa > Chordata > Mammalia > Eulipotyphla > Soricidae > Suncus > Suncus etruscus. The sequence goes on along the minus strand of NC_064854.1, from coordinate 17,804,430 downwards.
CCTCCTCAATAAGTTTCATTATTTACTTGTCTCTATATGTTATTAAAACAAACACTTAATCACTAGAAATTCAATACAGAATTTATGGGTCTTCAAACACCAAAGGATTGTTTCATAATTTGAGAGCTACTTAAATTTTGAATACCCAGTCACTACTAACTTGTGGTAGTAATCACTATGGCTAATTGAGATATTGTGTAAGAATCCTAAGCCACATTTGTATAAATATCTTGTAAAGATAAATCAGAATTGATGTAGATTCAACTGTTTCATTTGCCTAATCAGCTTACCAAGGATGGTTAAGTTAGCCATACACAAATTGAATCAATAAAAGGAATAATGAAAATTATGAAACGTAAGGGTACATAGTAATATCAAAAAAATGTGTGATATGAGATTAACACATTTAAGTTTGATATTTAAAAGTGCAAGATAGAGACCAGAGTGGTAGCACAGTTGTTAAACTGTTTGATTTGCACACTGCTGACCTGGGTTCAATCTCTGGAATCCCATGTGGCCCCCTGAGCCTACTAGTGTAGCCCTTGAGTGTGACCAAGTGTGGCTCAACATCAAAATCAAAACAAAACCAAACAAAAAAATACAACCTAAATGCTGAGAAGTGCATGAGAGAAGCACTATTATTATTATCAGTTATTATTTTATTATCAATCAATCCATTCTTTTGTTACCAGTTTAGAAGACTCCAAGCAGTCTCAATTTAGCTGACTTTTAAAAGTCTTTATGTGTTCATGTGTAATGCTGAGGGTTAAACCCAAGGCTTCACACATTCAAGGCATGTTTTCTACCACTGAGCTTCAATTCTATTACTGACCTTCAATTCAGCCTTTTTTTATTCTCTAGGACAAAACTTTTACTTTCAGAAAATTACCATGTACCTTATAAAAATGACCAAGTCAGTAAAATTGCATCACTTCTTCTTGAAACTAATGTACATGTAGATTCCTCATCATCATGTCAAAGACCCGGTACAGCTAAAAAGTTGCTTGCATGACATACAGCTAACTAGGGTTCGATCCCTGAAACATATCTGGTTCCCTGAGCACATACAGGAGTGATTTCCGAGTGCAGAATCAGGAGTAAATCCTAGAAGCACAATGAATCATTTAATCAGTGACAAATAGGTTGGTGGCCATAAAAAATGAGAGTTGCCAATGAATTGTTTTTGTGTGTTTTTTTTTAAGTAAGAGATACCACCATTTCTGGCTCTAAAATAAGAGGAAATGGGACTGAAGAAACAACCCTGACTATTAAAATGTAATGAAGCCAATAAAAACACACACAGTCACCTTGTAAAGTAAACTTACATTCCAGATGAGCAAGAGATTAGATAGTAAATGGGTGGTATCTAAGAATCTGCTCATAGAGAGAATATATGAACAGAACGTTACCACTCAGCTCCTTCAGCAAAAGAAAAGAAATTTCAGAAGCAATACTTAGCTAGGTTACTTCATGTAGGGCACAGGTGGAAGCACAAAAATAGCTAGGAACTCATTTCATGAAAGTCTGCCTTCTGAGTTAAGTCTTTCTTTAATGACTGGGACAGCCCAAGACCATAACCAGCTGAAGTCAGGTCTAGCCCAACCATAGGTTGACTTTATCAGCAAGACTCCTTTTTATTTATTTAACAATCTTCTCCTAGCTGCTAGTAAGGAGCTTTTCATAGAAGAAGAGGAGAAATAATCAGTAATAATGGTATAATCAAGGCTAAGATATAATGACAGATAGTAAAGAAGCATTTAGGAGATAAAAATATTTAGATTAGAATTTAGGTGTTTGGAAATATGGCCTAAGATTTCCCTGTTCTCAGATGATGAACTTGGGGATGTGATAATCCCAGACTTTCTGTCTCCAGAGCTCTCCTTTGCAAATTGCTTGTAAGCCAGCAAAGCAAATGGCTAAATACCTAAGCTAACCTGATTTAGGATTGCTCTTTTATTTTTCAAATTAATTCTTGCACCCAGGCCAATTTTCTGGAGATGCCTGATTGCTGGTACTTTATAATCACTATTATTTAAAAAAAAATTGTCTCACAAGCAAATCCTGAAGCGCAGAGATAGATTTGTCCTTGATAGTATTTGTGAATAAGATTTGACGATCTAAGACAGAAAGTCCATGTTCAGGGGATTTTCATCATTTTCTGTTTTATCTCTGCATGTAGATTGCAACACGGGAAAGAGAGGGATGTGATGGGATTTGGCATGGGAAATGAATGAAAAACTATAATATAGCCCTACAATGCAATAAAACCCACGGTTTTTCATCTCTCATGTGAAATTGCTATAGTAAAAAAAAGAATAATTCTATTGCATTCATTTGTAAAATACTTTTTAAAAGATAGTAATAATAACCAGAGGCATTGAGATGAGGGACAAGAGGACCAATCCATGGTAGGAAATTTGCCACAAATAGCAGTGAGGGACCACTATGACAATAAGAGTTAAAAATTATCACTCTGGGCAAGAACTGGGTGCTGAAAGGAGATAAAATGATAGCCATGATACCACTTCAGTAGCAATATTGCAAATCACAGTGTCTAAAAGGAATAAAAAGGGAGAGAGAGAGAGACAGAGAAAAAGAGAGAGAGAGAGAGAGGAGGAGAGAGAGAGTGAGAGAGAGATGCCACAGGGCAGGCAGGGTGGGAGGGAAACCAGGGATATTGATGGCATAAAAAGTATGATTGAAACTCAATCATGAACAACTTTATAACTGAAAAAAACAAACAAACAAACAAAACTATATTATGAACAAATTTGTAAACCAAGGTATTTAAATAAGTATTTTTAATTAAAAAATTTTTCTTTGAAACTCAAAAGGAATGCAGCCCATTAAGATTTTTTTTTAAGAATGATCCTGTCTAAATTCACTAAAGTCGAGCATATGACAAGCTTCATTTCAAAGACGTTTTACAAACATGATGTAACCCTGACAAGCCAGATTCTGCAAGTTGGCAGATGAAGTTTTTGAAATGTGTTTATGTATGTGTTGGGTGTAAACTGTGATTGTACTGGAAAACTTCTTGAAAGGGATTTTTATAAGTCTCATCTTGTCTCTTTCAAGTGGCTGTTAAAAATAGAGTTCACTGGCAACTATTTTTCTTTGTGTTCGAGAAGGATTAGCTTAATCCTGGTGAAATATCTTAACACTTCACCATATTCAATTTTATACAACTAAACTTCCATTCTGCACAATACTAAAATAACTGCACACATCCGGAGATTCCAAATTTATACAATTTGTCACGTTTGTTTTTATAGAACCATGAAACATCAACTCTCTAGTGTAGACGAGGTAATCTTTGTCTTCCTACCAATACTCCCTACCAATACAATACTACTAGATTATTTTATTTTGTATGAAAGCTCATTTCTTTATTTTTCTATTAAAATGTGAGAAGCATCCTTTGTGTTTATTACAACATGATAAAAATTACTTTTAAAAAATCTATCTTTAATATGGCGGTCCATTTCTAGAGTATTTGTGATTTTCTTATAAAAATAACAAAATTTAAGAACCAAAAATGTGACTCAATGTTACAGCATATATCTTGCAAAAGTAGGACTCTGAGATTGATCCACCTCACTGCAAAAACAAACCAAAAAACATAATTTAGGTGTAGGATATTTTTCTTTAAATATTAAATATTAATGTTTATAATATTAAATAATTAATATCAAGCAGATTAAATATTTAACCATTAATTACGGTTGTATCATGCCAGCTTTGTAACTGAGTATTTTGTAACCAAAAGCAAAAATATATCTAATTTCTATTAATTCTCCCACCTTTATTTCTTTCCCTCTCTGGAACTTCCTTCTCATTTTTGGTGCAGTCCTTCTCATTTTTTTAAAGCATCAGAACTTTTCCAAAAACAAGACTTGAGATCCTGACATAGTCTGCTCTTGTCACTTCTAGAACCAAGCTTAGACCAAATATCTTCTCTCTCACAATAGGCATTTGTTTTTAAATCTTATCTTCACCTTTGAAATTAAAGAATGTGTCCCATTAAAGCATTCCATCATATAACTCCTCCCTTGTGTCAGGTTATTTCCCATGCAGTGACATGAATTAAATCATGAAGTATCCAGAACGGGTGTCACAGATATAGGAAGCAAGGCAGAGGCCTAGTGTCCTTACCTGCCCTCCCAGTCTGTTGACTAGGATCCATCACTGACTCTGTCACTTTCCAAGGTGGGAAATACAGGTTTTGTGAGTTGTTGATTGAGAGAAAACACTCTCATCTCCTCAGGTCACTCTAGTTCCCTTTTTCCTAGACCTAAAATACACTCCACCAATCTCAAGAGAAAATATCATTCACTGCACTGGGCTCAAAGTCTGGAAATATTTAGTGGTATCTTGACAAAAAGTAACAGGAGTCTTCATCTGGAGATGTATGAATGAAAAAGACATATTTCCCACATATGTATGCTCCCAAAGATATGTGAAACAGTGAACAGTGGATGCTCCCACTTGTGACAGAAAGACTAGAGACAAAGGTTTGAGGTTACACAAAGTAGTTTTGTGGACCCAACACAGAGTAAGCCCTCCTCTGCGAAATAAATACTGTCCCCTTCAATCCCTGTGGTTCATGGATACATCCACAAGGACTAACTATGTCCACTATATATCTGGTTCCCCTATATCAGGAATGCATGGGAACAGGCACTCTCTGAGGATCACCCAGCTTGATCACACACTTGTTTAATTTTACTGAGATGGGAGATGCTTGACATTCACCCAAGAAAATCCAATTCTAGGCTGCTCTTATTCACCAGTTCATTTCCCTTCAACTATACCAGGGGTCTCAAACTCAATTTACCTGGGGGTCGCAGGAGGCAAAGTCAGGGTGAGGTAGGGCCGCATAAGGGATTTCACAAAAAAAAAAAGTCCTCAAATGTTATTCTTAACAGTGTTAATTATTTCTTCTGAACATGAATAGAACATTGAGTGAAGATCATGAACAGTTCTGAACATGGCATCTTTTGCCTATTCCTTGCTGCCAGAGACTTGACAGTGCTTCTTCTCACAAATCTGAACCACATTTGGCTTTAGAGAGGAAGCAGTTGAGACCCTCAGTATGGCTTGAAGATGATCATCATTAAGTCTAGACCTGTATTTTGACTTATTGAAGTTCAATGTGGAGAATAACTTCTCACACAAATATGTGCTCCCAAAAAGGCATATGGTGCGCTTGAACAATCGGGAAAGCTCAGGGAAGCTGGGGGGCAATTCTCTCAAAAATTGTCTATGCATGTCTGCTTTTCCACTAATCTCCCAACCTTGGCTTTGAGATCAGAGTTGCATTGCAGGTCAAAGAGCTCCATTTGAAGCACAGGAGGGGCATCTTTCACATCAAAGGAAAAGGGGTCCACAAAAATTTGGAAAGTGGCTCTGTGCTTTTTAAAGTCTGCAAATCTGTGATCAAATTTCTTCTCTAGCTTAAAAATAGCATCAACATATTTCTCACTACTGAATGCTATGCCTGCATCCACAAGTTCCTTGCATGCTGGGACATGGCAAAGGTTTGTCTGAGAGAGCTGGGATTTCCATAACACAAGTTTTGTGGAGAATGCTCTCACGTTGTCATAGGCAGCACTGATAAGCTGCCCGGGCCTTGTAACATCTAGTTTAGTACATTCAGCTTATGTGTGATGTCAACAAGAAAAGCTAAGACCACTCAACTCAGAAACAGCATTCCCATCCTTCTCCATGAAGGCTTTCACTGCTTCTCTCAACTCAAAAAATCTTTTCAGGACATTTCCCCTGCTGAGACAATGTACCTCGGTGAAATAGAGCACATCTCCATATTCTGACTCCATTTCCTCTAAAAAAGCATGAAACCTCCTTGCTTTAAGCCCCTGGATCTGATTTGGTTGATGCATTTCACAACAACAGACATCACATTGTCACACGGCAGGCATTTACTGCAAAGGGCCTGCTGATGGATAATGCAGTGAAGAGCAATGGCCTTCTCTACACCCTCCTCTTCAAGTTTTTTTTTTTGAACAAGTGCCACCAGTCTATTTTTCCTCCCTGTCATCAATGGCGCTCCATCAGTTATTATTCCAACAAACCTCTTTCCATGGCAAACCTGCATTCTCAATGGCATCACACAGATGCCGAAATATCTCATTAGCGGTGGTCTGGCCATGCATTGGAATTATTGTGAGCAGCTCCTCTATCAATTCTAAATTGCAATCAACACCACGGACATAAATTGTGAGCTGCACAGTGTTTGTTATATCTGTGCCCTCATCAAGAGCAACTGAGTATGCATCAAAACATTTGGCTTTCTCACACAGTTGATGATAAATGTCACTTGACATGCCAGAAATGCACTCTGCCACAGTGTTGGCAGAAAGGCTGATTTTGTTAAACTAAGCTTTCTTTTCCGGATAGATATAACTTGCAGTCTGTAACATGCATTTTTTAACAAACTCTCCTTCTGTGAATGGTTTCCCTACCTTAGCAATCATCTCACTAACCATGTAACTAGCTTCGACTGATGCAATATTCTCTTTCGTTGCTTTCTTGAAGAAATCTTGTTGCCTCATTAGACATGCTTTAAGACTGGCAACCCGCTTGGCTCTCTCCTTTCCTTGATATTTTGCACATTCCTCAGCGTGTTTAGTTGAATAATGGCGTTTCAAGTTGTATTCCTTGTGCACTGCAACTTTCTCTGAGCAAATAAGACATGTAGGGATGCCCCTGTGCTCAACAAAGAAATAGTGCGTCTCCCACTTTTCCTGAAATTATCTGTGCTCATCATCAATCTTTCTCTTCACTGTAGGCTTTGATGAAGTCATGATGAAGGTATGACAAAATCTTATTCTGTAATAAACTTCTCTCCCTTAGGCCTCCGATAATGCAAGGGACAGTGGGCAGGAGCAGTGGAAATGACATCTGCGCTAGGTGCAAAGTATTCACGATTATTCACTTATCGAATATTCACAATAAAAAAATCGCATTAGTAAGAAAAAATCGCAAAAGCTCGCATTAAACATTTGCATACCCTAAATGGAACTGCTCAAGGTATGCGAATGTTTAATGTGATTTTTTTCTTACTAATGCAATTTTTATTGCGATTATTCAGTAAGTGAATAATCGTGAATACTGCAATATTTGAAGGCTGGACGCAGGCCACAAAATGTTGTACAGAGGGCTGCAAACGGCCCGCGGGCCACAAGTTTGAGACCCCTGAACTATATGATTACTGTGCCAGAATTTTGGAATCTTCTGAACTACAGTACCAGATAGAAGAACTTTTGTTCCCTATTACAACCAATCTGCACAAGTTCTCTTGTGGATAGAACTGATAGTAAACTTTGAGGAGCAGAGTATCCTCATGGAAATACCTCACAGCATGCTTGCGGGTCAAGCCAACCTTAGCCAATATCTAAGTATTTTAGGTCTCTCAATATACTCCTTCAATCTGGCCCATGGAAATATGGAGGTGATCAAACATGAAATTTTAGCATTCTTCTGGCTCAGAAAATTTTCTGCAAAAACAAACAAGCAAACAAATATACCAAAGAAATCATCCCCAGAAGTATAATCAGAAAACATAAACTTGAAAAATTACATTATTTATCCCCCAAAATCCAATTTTAGTCACAAAGATGAGTTTGTAGGAACTTTTTGAATACTTGTCATACCCACAAGTGTTAAAAGACCTGGTTTCACTCCAGCTGGCCTGGAGGTGTGGTGGTATGGTCCAGGCAGTGTTCAACAGTGCCAGGGTGAGGAACATGCCATATTTAGGGGTCAAAGGTCATTGCAGACAAAATTGATCAATGAGTGATTTTTCAAGTAATTCAGGATTATTGACCTTCCATCACTATTTTAGCACTTCACCTACTAGACCCAGAGAAATTGTACTTTTGGTCTTCTGATGCACCAGGATGGGGCCAGCAGGATCCTAAACCTTCTCACTGGCTCACCAGTGAGCTTCTGGGAACTGAACTAGGTCTTCATGGTTGGGCTAAATTCAGCTAGGAAAACTGTCAGCTGCCAGTAAAAATAATTTAATCTAAGAAGCACACAAATAAATAGAGGTTCCCAGTATGCGTTTTTGCACCAGGAATCTGACTTCTACCAGAGAAGGCTGTAATGCTGCACTGGCATCGACTTGCTCCAGAGTGGGTTCGTATGATATCCTGACAACTTGGAAACAGCAACAACTTGCTTTCTGGGCGGGTTTCCCTGCATTGCTAACTAGCCATGAGATAAAAACAGGAGATGTTCCATGTCACCCAGACTTTAACATAGCATGTCTGCAAAAAAAGAAAATCAGGATTTCTATAGAAACCTGGCTGTTATAACCATGACTGAGAAGAGCTTTTACTGGGACCACAAAGAAAGACTTTGGAGTTAAAAAAACTTAGTATGCCTGGAACCAGTAATTGGTCTTCTTCCATTGCTTTCTTCCTGAAAAAAATGATTGGATCATCCTCAGCAGAACTTTCTGTCCTGCTCTTTTGTGGCCAAAATGAATGGGGGAAACCATTGTTAAGACAGCTATTTTTCTTTGAGTATTAATTCGAGTCACTTTACATGCTGGAAATCTAGGCTTCTGCTTGAGCCCAATATGTCAACCAAGGCTTTAAGAATGTTTAGAAGTAGATAAGACCTCCAGAAGAATGGACATCTTCCAGGACATCCTATCCTACCTCATCACACAGCTATACATACATGCACTGCTGAGGTACCCAATTACTAAAGTGAGGTACTTGCCTTTCAGTTATAAGTGGAGGATCTAACATTTGCAATGCTCTCGAAAGTGGTCACCATTTGCCCTCAAGTCACACTGAAGTCAATGACCTGATAGACTCTTGACTCAGGTCTAGCAATTCTAATGCTTCTCACCAACATGGACACAAGATCTGGCAGTCAGTTTAGTAATTAATAGGAGATCTCTACCCACACACTGAGATAGCAAAGATAGAACACTTCCAGGGCTAGAACACTAGGAGTTGGAAATCATCAGTCAAAAACAAAATTCAATCCATCCACTCTCTGTCTTTTCCTGATCATCTCTGCCCTTGGACTTGCTTCCTACCACCAAGAAAGATCTCGTGGCAATTCAGAGGGTCGGTGTTAACATAAAAGTAGCTTGAGGAGGGAACAGAGCAATAGTACAGCAGTAGGGCATTTGCCTTGCATGCAACTGACCCAGGACCGACCTCAGTTCAATCCCCGGCATCCCGTATGGTTCCCCAAACCAGGAGCGATTTCTAAGTGCATAGTCAGGAGTAATACCTGAGCATCACTGGGTGTGGCACAAAAAATAAAAAAATAAACCAGCTTGAGGTAAACATCCAATCTCTTCACAGTCCATTTTTAATGCAAATAACATTTGAGAAAAAAGCCCTATGGATTTTTATTAGCTATAATTGTATCAAAATTGCACCCAAAAATACCCTGTTTGGGCAGAGACAGGAAGATAGTTATGAATATCTTTGACCAGATAACCTCAGACCTGCGCTGTAATCCCAGTCACCTGGAGGATTTATTATAACACCTAGACTCCATCCATGGGTGCTTGGCTTAACTCTGAGATGAAGCTCAAGAATATGTATCAGAAGATGCTATGATTGAGATAAATTGAGATATTTTACAGGACCATTAGGTAAGTCATGAAAACTGGCCTAAATGGCCTAAATATGGGAAGGAAACTGCCTCTTTAGAAACATAAAACCAACACAAACTAGAATAAAATCAGAGCTCCATTAACATAAAGGAATGAGGAAGGAGAGGAAAAGAGACAGCTATCTGTTCTTCCTCCTACAGTAAAGTAGAAGAAAAAAAGGTTATCCCAGAGCTAGTGTTTTAAAAGAACAACTTCCTATGAAAGAAAAAAAACTCACAGTGGACTCTAAGGAAAACCATGCTCAGTTAAAGATCTAGCAAGAATCTGTGGATCACTTCTACATCCATGGAGATATCTCATAGAAAGTTCACCTTCCCTGGAGGGCAAGAATTCTCTTCATGTTCACCTGTTGTTTTTTCTTCCAGTCTCTGATTTTTCTGCAGAGTAATATTACTGTAAGCAAGAGTCCAGGGAAGAAAATGGCAGAAAGGTAAAACAGACTCATTAAAATTTTATAAAGTGTGCAATAATAATGAAAAGAAAAACAGTAGCTTATTTCCTGACACAGCAGTACTTCCAACCTGTCTTCTCTGGCTGGCCTGGCTGGCTTCTATGGGCAGCAGTGAGCACAGAATGAGTTTCTATTTACCATGGAACAATAATAAGATGAAAAAGAACAAATCTAGTGAAGATTTTTGGGAAACAGATCTCTGTTTTCCATGAGAACACATGCTTTTGACAGGGTTTGTTCATCCTTTGGCTTTGCAATAGATTTTCTAGAAGCCTGGCAACATGTTTTTGTCTTTAGCTAAAGGTTCACAGGGAAAGATGTGATTTGGAGAATTCTCAAGGGAAGTGATAGTATTGGTTCTGGAAAAAACTCAAGACCAGGATGAGATTGTTGGCTTGCACTGAATTCAAACAATGCTTTACAATCAGGTTGTGTGTCAACAGTTTAGTGTATATTGAAGTCTTGCACCATCTCTGCTGGATGGACCACAGCCATGATCTCAGACACTAAGATCCTACTTTGGATCACAAGATGCATTGTTCCTGGGAATATCTACCCATTTTCCTAGACTTAAGTATGAATATCAATAGCAGTTGTAACAATGGCTAAGTGGTTCAAGTGAAACACACATATTTTTAAGTGAAGTCATCCACTATAAATATTTTAAAATAAGCACTTGACAAGATTAGAATCAGTGAAATCTGTTCTCATTTGTCTAATTAAAATCATTCCCATTGAGGGGAGTAACATTAACTCCAACTGGACTTTCTACCACCATTTTAATTAAATAGCCAGCCATAAAAAAAATATTTTTCAACTTGTGGTGCCAGGTTTTCAAGCTAGAAAACACACAGGCAAAGCAAGGTATAGTATTGGAATGTACAATACTACATACATGCATACATGTCTACATGCATTTATGTAGCCCTTGAGCTACATGCCCAGCCCTAAAACTATTTCTTACATCATTGTAAAGCTATGTTACGGGCACCATTTCTTAAATCAGATCACGTAAGGTATATGGTGTATGAGACATTTCTTTATGATTTATGACTCAGAGGTATTTTTTTATCACTATGCAGAAATGTTTTTAGTGTATGCAAATGTTACTAATTTTTTCAAACTAAGTCAAAACAGAATAAGCCATGTAGATAGCTTTTGAAACTCATAGGACTTGAACTTTAATAATTACTAGAATCCACAATTCTTTTCAAGAATTTTCCTCCAGTTCATGGAGAGGACTATTTGGGCTTATAGGCAGATTCAGACTTGAATGGAGCAGTGCAGACACATTGGCCCCTTTAACCCTTTAGATTACAGACACTTCTCTTTGGGAAGGTAGAAGCAATGGGAGAGAGCAGTGAGGGACAGAGCCAGAGGTGGTCACAGAACCTGTCAAACTTTGGCACAAATATCTTTCCCTAGAATGATTTTTTGAAATGGGGCTGGAGCAGTGAAAAAGCTCCTCAGGCCTCCCAGATTCAATGAACCAAAGTGTGACCATTCTCAATTGGACTCAACTTCAACAAGCAACAGAGATTCAGAATTTACTGATGAGAGCACAGAAACCAGAGATTTTCCCCCTCAACCACCTTCATCATCCCACCCCCAAATTTTCAAGTAAATGCCCATTAACCAAATTATGGGGGGAAACATTTTAAAATAGTTTAAAAAGTGAAAAATGGAAAAATAAGCATCTTGGCTTTCTTTTTACCACCACTAACTTAAATCATTACTAACTCACTACAGAAAAAAACAAGAATTTCTCTTGATATGATCCCCAAAGGTGGCCATATGATTCTTAACAAAGAATTGAACTTTAACTTTATTGTAGCAAATATTTCACATTGCTTTTCTGTAGCGGTTCCTTGGAAAGTGAGTGATCATCATATTCAATAGTGTGCTCTCAGACTCCTGGTTTTAGGGGTCATACTTGGTAGTGCTCAGGGCTTAATCCTGGTTGGTGCTCAGGAGATAACCCCTGGAGGGCTCAGGGGACCATATGTGGTGCCAGGAATCAAACCTGGATGGGTTGCATGCAAAGCAAGCACCTTATTTAATTATTAATTAGATTAATGTACTGCGGTCTGGAGAAGATGCAGGGACTAGTCCCGGAAATATTCTGCCAACCAGTTCAGAAAGTGTAGTGCTCTGTTAGTGATGTACTACTTGAGGCCACCAAGGTAGCCTACAAGTGCTAGGGAGCTCCAGGGTCACTCCAGTAGGGTGACAATTTGGGGGGAGCAGAATGAGGCTGGAGGACTCTTATTTGGACCCTGGATTGTTGTGACCACTAAACTATCTATTGCTCTGGTCCCTTAATGTGCTTTTAAAATTAATGGTAAGTCAAAAGTAATAAAGCATTCATTACCCATGAATTCAAAAATCAAACAAATATTTTTAAAATAGAGTGTTTTTCTTTAGTTAAAAGAATATTATACATTGACACTTCCATTCCCATCCTGATTATTCTTACCCAACAGATTACACCTTAGCTGAAGTAGTCCTCTTTCATCATGCTCACTTGGGCATGCTCCCAACAAAGATGGTGGAATGTGTATTTTTCTTTTCTTTCTTTTTTGGACACACCTGGTAATGCTCAGGGATTACTCCTGGTTATGTGTTTAGAAATCGCTCCTCAGTTGGGGAACCAAATGGAATTCTGGGGGATCTTAGGTCAGCCACATGCAAGGCAAATTGCCCTACCAATGTTCTACTGCTCATTCCCTGGAATGTGTATTTTTCTTTTTTTTGTTTTAGTTTTTTCAGGCCACACCCATTTGATGCTCAGGGGTTACTCCTGGCTAAGCGCTCAGAAATTTCCCTGGCTTTGGGGACCATATGGGACGCTAGGGATTGAACCGCGGTCCTTCCTTGGCTAGCCCTTGCAAGGCAGACACCTTACCTCTAACGCCACCTTGCTGGCCCCGGAATGTGTATTTTTCTTATACAATAATGTTATTGGTGGTGGGAATCTTGCACTTATGAAGAGGGGTATTCTTTACATGACTGTAATCATACAACTACAATCATATTTGTAATCAGGGTGTTTAAATAAAGATAATTTAACATTTAAAAAGGAAAAAAAAAAGAATATTATACTTCATGTTTTATTTGAGGGGTGTCCTTTGAGTTTTTAGAACTACTTTAATATTTAAAAATTGGGTCCCCCAACTTATTAACAGTCCCTACACCCACAGAAAATAATTAATGGGAGAAATGTCTTCCAAGTAGAAGTATTTCCTGTACAGCTAGCAAAACAGAAAAAGAAGGAAGCATGAAATTTGATACTCAAGCACAAGCTTTTTTTCCTGTGGCTGTCAAAATGTTCCATTAATTAGAATCCTTTTTAAAACAGGTTTCATCTCCTGCAAATATCCTACACATCATCTTTTGTGTCAGTTAGACAATATCTTGAATATTTCTAATAGATCATTCCTCTTATTTAACCCAATTGGTTAAAAATTTTATCATCTATCCTAAAGTAAATATATAACTCAAACATAAATATGAATCAATAAAAACATGTATGTTGGGGCCGGAGAGAGAGCACAGCAGTGTTTGCCTTGCAAGCAGCCAAACCAGGACCTAAGGTGGTTGGTTCAGATCCCGGCGTCCCATAGGGTCCTCCGTGCCTGCCAGGAGCTATTTCTGAGCAGATAGCAGGGAGTAACTCCTGCGCGCTGCCAGGAGTGGCCCAAAAACAAAACAAACAAAAAAAAAAAAACATGTTTGTTATACTTTTTCTTTTATTTTTATACTTAGTCTTTAAAACCTGCTGTGAGTTTCCTACCACACAACTCAATTTGGAGAATACATTTTTATGGAGAATTCTAGATATGGATTTAGAGTCCATGAAATCCACAGAGAAGAAATCACCAGGTCATGCCCAGCTTGCTTTCAAGGAACAATGTGGGCTCAAAATATATCATATGACTGGCATGTGGGGGCCTGCATCGATTCCCAGTACCCTATGGCCCCTTGAGCACCATTTGGTGTAGCTCCTATAAAACAAAGTCCCCCAAAAAGTAATGATTTTAATTATCAATTTGTAAAGGCTGATTTAGAATTTTAATTCCTCTCCCAATGCACCTGTAGGTAATGGTGTCCAGGAGTATGATTCATTCACAATTTCTTCGTGCATTATGATCAGCAATGTGAAGATGACAGAGACTTGCTTCTGTGTGTGTGGATGGATCACTTGCGACATGGATGCATAGTGGATACATGACATCTCTGATCACAGATAAGAAGGAAGCTCAGGTTTGACATAAAGAGCCATACACAAGCACTGCCCACATGTCCACCCACCCTGCCTCACAGCCAACTCTTCTTGCAGGCCTCAACCACCTGCCCAGAATAGTGGCAACCTCCCTGTCCTTCAACCAGGCCAGATTGTTGAGGGGTGTCTGTCTGACTAAGGGCCCTGATTTATTTCAAAGCAGTGTCCAGTGGCAAACCAGCCATCATGTAAAGACTACCCAGTTGGAAACTCATAGTGAGAGAGAGAGAAAGAGAGAGAGAGATATAGCAAAAGAGAGAGAGAGATGTCAAAAGGATACCAGGTAAGCAGCAGCCCCTTGGGAGTGAATCTAGGGGTATCCCCCAGCCCTACTGAATGCAACAAGAATGTAAAAGAAGAGTCGTCTCAGCCAGCCTGTTGCTCTCACACTTTGCCAATGGAGGCCTCAGTCTGAGGTCTTATGGGTGAAGCCACTTACCCCTGTTGGCCCCATAGAGCCAACTTTCACTCACTTTCACTATGACAATTGCTTGTCCTGGCTTAGTAGCCCATACTTGTGGCCATAAGTGACTGCTTTCGAAGCCTTCTATTAACTCATTAATCTCCTTGCCATGCTTTCTGATTGCCCTAACTTGATCTTTTTGAAAGGAGGGATGTATATTTGTACCGACAACACAGAGAGGGAAAAGTTGACGTCAAGGTCAGCCATTCTCCACGTTATCCACTGAACCGTTTGTGGTTTAGGCCCGACGGTATCATAACATTACTGGAATGTTATGCCTAGAACACGATCCCCTATCTGTCATCTACTCGACAGAACGTGCTGATTTTTTAATCATAGCTTTAGCTTTGCTAAAAAGTAAATAAACCAAACATTTCCATGACTGGGGTCTCATTTTTTTTTCCTAATAAAAGTAGCATTTTTGTACCTACATCTACAACAGAGAATTTTAAGTCTCAAAGACCCAGATGAAACGCCACTGCTTGCTCAGGCCCATGATAACTGACAGCCCAAGGCACTCCCTTTCTATTATGTTATTCACAAGCACTTGGATTACACACAAGGATTATTTGTCTTTGAGATTCAATCACAGGAGCACTATCTTTCTAGTGATAGCTTCCAGTTTCTATCCCCAAATCTTAAGACTCACTCACCTCCACCAATAGGTAAACTGGCTACTGTCAGTAGCTCTTGTTTAAAACTGTGGGTATTTGGGAAACAAATCTCCCATCTCTGGAACTGCATCTTCTTGACCCATGTCCTTAATCATGTCTAAATGCCCGGATACACTCAGACTTTCTGTGCATGCTCACTAAGCTCCCTGGTTCAAGTCGGCGGACATTCACCAAATGTTAGAAAACATCTACTCACCTCGTTGGAAAAACCATCTTGCTCTCAAGCAACTAAACATTGCTGTTCCTATTTCCCCTCAGTCTCTGGGCAAGCCTCTGCTCGCCCTGCTTTCCTCTTTTTCTACCAACACACGGGCTCTTTTCTCTCCCCAGCATGTGGCTGACAGGGCAGTGGGGCCCTGGGGGAGGATAATTTGCTCATTGTGGATTAGTTGCCTTCAGCGGCTCAGTCTCACCTGGGTCAAACCCTTGAAGGGCATAACCAGGGACAGGATCTAGGAGAAACTTTCACTGGAATGTACAAACTTCTGCCCCAGCATGTCTTAGTCTGGGCAGTGCTTTCTTCCGAGGGCTCCCGGGTTTCCCAAAGCTAATACCAATATGAGTGAATGGGCAGCTCTCTCTCTTGCATTTCATTCCTTCTACCCACCATCTTCTTTTTTTCTTTCCCCTTCTCAAGTGCCCGTTAAGACATATTCTACTTCGAGAAAAGGAAAAGGGCACCTGGAAACGTTTGACTCAGCTGTTACACAACCCCCGCCCACCTCACCCCCAATTTTGACTTATTCTGTTCAGCTTTGTTTCTGATTTGTGTTGAATAAACTGGATCGTGGATAATAGATGTGTTGAGCTGTGTAGGGGATAAGTTGGTCATGTCTCCTATGGAGTAGGTATCCAATTCAAGAAATGGGGGCTGTCCAGCCAACAAAATAGAACATGTTTGGGGATCTCAAATTTGCTCAAGTAGGTATCATTAGATCTTGTAGACATTATATCTTTACAATATATCTTTACAATATAAAGAATCATATTGCATTCTGGATGCACATTTGGACCTTAAGGGGAATCTTTCTTAGTTGATAAGATTACTAAGATACAGAGATTACCATAAGTGAATCTCTTCATACTCTTCATAGTTTAAGGCCCGGAATCCATGAGTATTGAAGGATTTAGGAAAGCACTTAGGAAAAGTATTAGAGAATTAGGTATTAGGAAATCAAAACAACTAGGAATTGTATTGGCATAAATTTGGGAGGCAGGAAACAGATAGTTTTCATGAAAACAGAGATAGTTTCATAAAAACTATCTGGGGTGACTAACCCCAGATGAATTGATCCTGAAAACTGTATTGGAAATAGAAACGAAGCTTGGTGGTTTAAGTAACTGGTTTGTTTTCTCTTTCTCTCTTGTTATCTTTACATGATTGTGGCTTCCCTCTCCCTTAATTTCCCGCATTAATTACCTTTATATCAGCATCAATGACTCACATGTACTGCATTTTAAGTGCACTAAAATAATGGTCATCATCTTTGAGATAGATTTGGCAACCAAAATTTCTGCTGCTTAAATCAAAGCTAAAATGTTAATAAAGAGAGAATGTCTAACTAAAGTAGTTTTTTAATTACACATTAACATCAAGAAATCTGTCTAAGGTGCCAACTCCTAAAAATCATAAGCCAATAAATCAGAAGGGATTAAAATTAGGATTAAAATTAAAATTAGGATTAAAACTAGGATTGTTTAAGTGAGTCAGGCCATAATGACATTTCCCAAATTCATTCAACCTTCTCATGACACCTCCATTACAATTTGTTTATCATTCCAAACATCACGTTATGTTTTTGAGTCCTGGATTATGTCATTATCTTTATTGGCTAGTTAGTTGCAGGTGCACTAATCATGCTATCTGGTGGTTGTTTTATTTTTGTTTGTTTATTTGTTTGTTTTCAGTTAGGAGCTAACCTAATTTGAACTAACATTTTTGTAATTGTTGTGTTTCCTGATATGAAAATTCACAAATCCTTCAGCAATGATTGCCAGAAGACTTGCTTTTCCTCCCCTACTTGACAGCCAGCCTTTGAGCTAGCAATGAAGTCACACACGTTGTCTAACTCACTGCAGAGTGAGACCAAGTATTCCAGTGGAAAGTGCAGTTACTTCAAGAATCAGATCATTAGAAAATGACACTGCTGCCTCGTTTTTTTCTTTCTCTCTTGTCAATGATGTGCTTTGAGGAAAGACACTACCAAGTTCAGAGAAGCACAGTGGAGGAGTCCAGTCCTTCAGCCAGCAGCCCCCGAGTCATAGTGGGGATGGAGTAGACCAGAAGTAGGATAGAAAGGCAAATGCTCGGCTCTGGCCCACAGCTTCTCTCTCTACAAGGCTAGGAGACATTCTGGACCAGAAGGCATCTGTCATCTCCTTCCTAACCTCACAAAGCTGCCTTTTGAGCTTAATCGATTATAATTTCATAATATTTGTTGATCTGAGCAGAGATATTTTAAAAATCAATATGAAATAAGGTGCCTGGTGAGGTTGGGTGCTAGTAAGATTGGCAGGACACTATTGAAACAAATAAGGGGATACTTGAAGAATTGGGTAAGCAAACCAAACCAGAACATCTCTGAATGGTTAATTTGGGAAAGGGGTTCTTTAAGTTGAATCTGGTGCTGAGTTATCTGGGCACCATATGCATGGACAAGCAGAGACAGTCATAATTCCACTGGATGCAAAATATTCATTGAAAATGGATCAAATGGAGGCATGCATGTAGCTCAGCAATAAAGAACATGTTTACTGGCTCTGATCCCAACACTGACAATAATAATAATAATAATAATAAAATAATAATAATAATAATAATAATAATAATAATAGAGGTAGAGGACCAGGATAACAAATTTTAACAAAAGCCAAATTTTAAAACTAATTTTAAAAGCAAACACAAGTATAATTCTTATGGCCTGGGGTTAGCCAAAGTTTTCTCAGCTACATCCTCAAAAGCCCAATCTATACAAATGAGAACTCAGCCTTCAGCTAGGTAAGCCCTCTCTTCCGCACACACACTAGAGCCAAAAAACGAGGCTTCCTTTTCTACTCCTGTCAACTTGCTGAGCTTTAAAAAAAAAAAAAAAAAAAAAAAGTCGCTTATTGTCTTTAGCCTGCAGTTTCCTCCTCTATAAAAATGAAAATAAATCCTAGACATCAATGATTTAATAGATCCAAATAATTAGTGTGGCTGCAGCATTGTATACGCTCCAGAGAGGTTACTAGGAGGACAAGTGGCATTGCTGGTAAAGACTTGCAACTCAATCTGATTTCACCTTCATAAGAAAAATAACCAAATTAAAATTTTTAAACAATTTAGCTCTTGCAATTCACTGTGATGGTTTTTTTTTTCAAACAGAGATTTGTAAAAATCATCTGCCAAGAATATATCTGAAAAGGAACTTGTCTGAACAATAAACTTAAAAGTTTTCAAGGACCAAGAAAACTAATGATAACCCTTTAATAACTGAAAATAAATCCTTTTCTTTTCTTTTCTTTTCTTTTTCTTGTGTGTGTGTGTGTGTGTGTGTGTGTGTGTGTGTGTGTGTGTGTGTGTGTGTTTTGGGTCACACCTGGCAGCTTCAGGGGTTACTCCTGGCTCCATGCTCAGAAATCGCTCCTGGCAGGCTCAAGGAACCATATGGGATGCCAGGGTTCAAACCAATGACCTTCTGCATGAAAGGCAAATGCCTTACCTCCATGCTATCTCTTCAGCACTAAATGTAGCCTTGTAGCCTTTTCAATTTAATGGTTTCTGTTTTCTTCTGCTATGTCAACAAGGTGTGGAAAAGAGATCTAAGTTGTTTTGCAAGTTATATCCACTATGTATGTATATATTCTGATATATGTATTCAATATTTATATTTTTTTCCAAAGGCCTATATGAAAGTTTCCATCAAGAAAGTTAAGAGATTGGTAGCTGTCTCTCATCTTTGCCCTCTAGTCACAGAACAGAGGGTATGAGAAAGAGAGGAAATGTCTGGATGTAGCACAAAATTGTTTTACAGAAATTTGTTTATATATATTTTTGCTTTTAGAATTTATACTTTTAAAAAAAAACCTAGATTTTTAGGTCATATGACTGCAATAGAGTTAACATTTATGGTTTTGATGTATTACACTTTGTCCACCACCAAAGTTCTCTGGACCTTCCCTCTACCACTATTTAATTTTTTTATTTTAAATATTTTAATTTTGGTCCAACATTACAAAGACAGTTGTTTGGATAGTGTTTTAGGAAATATTTCACATTATGGCTGTTCACCATCAAATATCTTTTTTTCCCCATTATATGTCAGTCACTACACTAGGTTTTTGTAGAGCTTGCAACAGGATAAATAGAAACAAAAAACATTTGTTTTCAAGAAATTTATCTCCAGTTAAAATTCTACTAAAACCAATTAACAGTAAATAGGGCCTGGCAATGAGTTGGGGCTTAAAAGGAAACCCCTTAGAAATATATGTTTCCTTATTTACAATAGCAAAAACCAAAAATACAGAAGTACCAATTGATCAGTTAATAGACAAAGATGTGTTGTTTTTACATGCAATGGAATACTACTGAACTATGTTTCTTTAAGAAATGAAAAAAAGAGGAAGGAAGGAAGGAAGGAAGGAAGGAAGGAAGGAAGGAAGGAAGGAAGGAAGGAAGGAAGGAAGGAAGGAAGGAAGGAAGGGAGGGAGGGAGGGAGGGAGGGAGGGAGGGAGGGAGGGAGGGAGGGAGGAAGGAAGTGAGGAAGGGAGGGAGGGAGGGAGGGAGGAAGGAAGTGAGGAAGGGAGGGAGGGAGGGAGGGAGGAAGGAAGGAAGGAGGGAAGGAAGGGAGGAAGGAAGGAAGGGAGGGAGGGAGGGAGGGAGGAAGGAAGGAAGGAAGAAAGAGAGAGAGAGACAGAAAGAAAGAAAGAAAGAAAGAAAGAAAGAAAGAAAGAAAGAAAGAAAGAAAGAAAGAAAGAAAGAAAGAAAGAAAGAAAGAAAGAAAGAAAGAAAGAAAGAAAGAAAGAAAGAAAGAAAGAAAGAAAGAAAGAAAGAAAGAAAGAAAGAAAGAAAGAAAGAAAGAAAGAAAGAAAGAAAGAAAGAAAGAAAGAAAGAAAGAAAGAAAAAGGAAAGAAAACCCAGACATTGACAACAATGGAGATGTAAATGAGGGTATTGTACTCAAGGAAATAAGGAAAAGAAAGACAAACATCATGTGATTTATTGCAAGGGCTGCAAGTCTTCTCCCTATCCCTCTGGTAACCAGTCATTGGTCATATCATCCAAAAGTGTATTATTGCTTTCTTTAGTTCCTCAGTTTTCCCTAAATACCACCTCTGAATGAAATTATACAATGTTTGTCTTTAGTAGAGCTGAAACGAATCGAAAACAGCCTAGCTTTTTTAATTGGATTCATGTAAAAAATAATGTAATAGCATTGGTTTCTTTAATTAGTAGTGAATGCTAATTTAAATACACTTTAAAAGGTTTATGAAAACAAATGCAAAAAAGCTTGCAGCCTTTAACTAAATTTCATACCTCTCCCCATAAAAAAAATCAATCAATATTTTAAGAAATGTCATGTTAAACACTGCTTATATTTTCTCATTTCTTAGCCCTGACTAGTAAAATTCCAGTTTTTAATTTTTTTTAACCAATAAAATTCACTTCATCACCCACAGTCTAGAACAAATCTTGGTGGGGGGGAATTGGGGGTTGCCAATTTATCTGCTCTCAGATGGCTACACACCAGGTAATTGACGATGTCAAACTTTCAACACTTTGGAATTTAATGCATTCACTCGAGGACAACCTGTTTCATATTGACAAAGAAATTACGGTTTTCCTCATCAAAGAGTAAATCCTTCATTTCAAAACCGTGAACAGGCCTTAAAATAGAAAACCTAATGGCTAAAATTAGGGACTAAAGAAAGTCTAATTTGGGGTCCCTTTCTGGCACCAATCCCCCAACCATTTTCATTATACTGGGGATTGAATATATTTTCATTTATTTTAAACTCTGGCCTCTCTGTATATTCTGAGATAGGCAAATGCAAGCAGGTTAACAAATTAAACTAAAAAAAAAAAAAAAAAAAAACTGCACCACTTCGCTTCACTGATCTATTTCTGTTGACATAGTGGAACAAGAACCTTCTTCTTGGTGACACATTTTCTGCTCTCAAGGTCACAAATATGCCTGTTTAAAGGCACATTAAGAGCATCTACCTCACATGAACAAAATCACACAGAATAACAGCAAGCCTAGAAGTCTAGTCAAGGATTGAAAGCACAACTTACATAGTCCTCAGCTCTTGCCGTCGTGCTTTTCACTGTTCTCATCTTTATTTTTGTTTTCTTGCTTTTTCTGCTACTCTTTTTAAAGAAAAAGAAATCTGTGTTTCCCTTTTGCATGAATTAAAGATCTTATGAAGCATTCTGCATGACAACCTCTTCCCGTTGAACTCTCCCCACCATGACATGCCTCACACTGTAACATAACTATTAGAGAAGCCAGAAAATGCTAAGTAGTGTTTGTGTTAGTTTTTCTAAGAAACTTCTTTCCACAACTCTGCTGAAATTTTTTAATTAACCCTTTATGACAAGATGCTACTTTTTAAAAAGAGCAAGAATTGTCAATGTGCCAATTACTACTTGGCTAGGACAAGACCTGATTTGGGTTGGCAATTTTTCTGTGCATGCCTTTCAAAACGGGTGATTACTGCCACTGTCAGTTTCCTGGGGGTGCCATGAGAATGATTCCGAAAACACCCCCACAAACATCAGAGTAATGAGAAGCTAGAAGATAGAATTCTGTTTGGTAGAACCACGTCTTTTCCCTCTTTCCAACAATTGTGGCCAACTCAGACTTGATTCTCTTCTGAAAATCTCAAAAGACTCCCCTGAACTTCTGGCACTTATTGATCGTGCCTCCCCTTTTAAAATTCATCCTTAGTTCTTGTCCTGTAGGATATTTTTTACCTATAGGCTCAGGTTTATGGCCACATGTCTCATCACTGCAGGACCACATTACACTGTACTCTATGGGGTAAAAATCATGCCATATGGATTATTGTTCACTGTGTGAGCTTACACAGCAAGCTGAACTCTTCTCTCACATGTCTTTCTTGCTCACAATCCTCTCTCCCACTTTAAGCCTCTTGACTACAGCTAAATATGCAAGATGACTTCAGCTCCTTGCACATTTCATCAACATTTTATACAAAAAAATTTTGAATACACTGTTTTTCTTTTCATTTTTAAAATTAATGCTCTCAATAAGTTCTCAGATTTTGCTCTGCCAACTCCAAATCAATAATTTCATCACTAGCCATAGGAATAAAAGTTGCTATAAGATTGATATGGTTAACTGAGTTCTCTTTTTAAAAATGTGGCTTCAGGGGCTGGAGCGGTAGAGCAAGTAGTAAGGCATCTATCTGCCTTGCACACGCTAGACTAGGACAGACCATGGTTCGATACCCAGGCTTTCCTTATGGTCCCCCAAGCAAGGAGCAATTTCTGAGCGCATAGCCAAGAGTAACCTCCTGAACATCACTGGGTGTGGCCAAAAAACCAAATATATTTGGTTTATTGAATAGGAATAGGATATATATGCGTGTGTGTGTGTGTGTGTATACATATACATATATATATATGTTTAAGATGTGTCTGAAGCTATTTATATATAGCTTCAGACACAACTTAAAAGGAAAAGCCCAAATTTAATTTGGATACAAATTCTTCTTAAGACAATGTTTGGCAATCAATGCAGCACATTTTTGTCTCCAATACTTGAGAAAATTTTTGAGACTAAATATTTTGATTGAGAGTGAGAAGCAATCTGGTTCACTCCACCTGCTCTTTAAGCACTTGGGAGCCACTCTACCAGACAAGGAAGAAAGAGTGTAGTAAGGCAACAACTAACTGGGCTGTCACAGTGTTTTCTCAGAATTTATATTTATTTATTTATTTATTAGCTGTTCAAAAATTACCTGAGTAAAGGCCAAACTATAATAACATTGGTAGCAAGCAAGAGTTTGCTATTGAGATAGGATTATCTTGTCTTCCAAAAATTTTATCTGGTAGTCAAGAAAGAGTAGGCTGCTATGTTCCCTTTGAAGACATCTTATGAGCAACTTTATTGGGTTTCCTATTCAATAATTTAATATACATATACCTCATCTTCTTGTCATTAAATATTTTGCACTATTATGCAAGTCTTTTTTCATGCATTCTCTCTGATCTCCAAGCTAAGGAGTTTAAAAATATCCTCAATAAACGTAAGTTTTCATAGAGCCTCGTCACTGTTTTCACAATTCCAAAAAAGTTCATCAAACACTCTGGCAAAACTTGGTATAATTAAATGCAACACCACACCTGTGTTTTATGTATAAGGATTCTCGTTTCTTACAGACAAATTTTAATGAGTTTGCACTTTCGTATAGCCCTCATATATTTTCCTCTCCTTCAAGGCACAGGTGATGAAACTGTGATCAACATTATGAAATTGGATCACAATTATTTCTTTAATCAAAACAAACCCAGCCTTATGCCATAGGTGTGGAAATCCATATTGCCAAGCCACCCCATTGCAGTCATATTTTGTAATCAGCACTTTGGGCCAAACACATGGTATAAATTATATGGAAGAATGGGAAGGCATGTTCTGTCTCATACCGTTGCCAGGTATGTTTCAGATTTAAATATAAACAATGAGAGAAATTCAAATTTCACAACAGTTGAGTCATTTCTGCCACTGTGAACACTTGGAGTTTCTTTGCAGTTTCTCATGATTTTTATGGACAGTAAAATGTGTTCTCTTTCTGGTGATATTTTTTTGGAGGCTTAAATGATGACATGCCCATCAAGTTCCCCATGCTTAGTTCATTCATTACTAAGCAATAATTCAACAGAAAACTCTCCCAGAGAGAAGCTCAAACCTCAAATATTTATCAAAAGTCTTTTGTGCCCAAAGGAGGAAGGAGCTGGGGGAAAACCCAGTGTCAGCCATGATCGCAAAGTAGCTCACAGCTCATGCACACCATATCTTGATTCAAAACTTCCTGTGTTTTCATGCCGCCAAAGTATCAGAGTTGATTGCCCTAGATGTCTCCTGTGGGAGAATTTGTACTCAGACCTGTGCTGTGACAGTGTCTATGAACATATTAGCACCAAGTCAAATTGCTCGAGTTCCTTTGGCAATGAAGAAGCCAGTCTTAGCAATGACCTTAGGAGGACATGAGAGTGGAAGAATTGCCTAAGAATTCAATAAAAATTTTTTATTTCAGGGTGAAAGCAATAGCACAGCAAATAGGGCACTTTACATACAGCTTACCGGGTTCAATACTGAGCATTCCATATGGTCCTCAAGCTTACCACAATTGATTCTTTAGCGCATGATCAAGTGTAACTCCTGAGCACCACCAAGTGTGGCCCCAAAACAAAATTCTTTTCTCATTTCTACATTACAACACCAAACCCCTTTGGAGAGCAATCTCTAATTCTATAGGATCACATGATGAAAACAACAAAGGAGGAAGTTTTTCAGAGTGTATTTACTTAGTTATTTCTGTTTCTTTGTTTCAAACACTTATTTTGGGAGAGTGGAGGGGTTTGGGGACTTCCCAAGTAATGCTCAGGATTCCCAGTCTCTCAGCCATCAGGCTGGCAGTGGTACAATACAAGGGGGTGGAGGGGGGGGCAGAGGATGTCTTGATGACTAGGTGGTACAGAGGTACCAGGGTACAGGGGTGGTACAAAAATTACCCTTATAGAGATGGTGATTGTCTAGGACCACATCTGGTGATGCATACTTTGTGTGTGCATAATTATGCATACGTTGTGGTGTTGGGGATCAGACCAGGATCAGCCACAGGCAAGTCAGGCACTGTGATCCGTGTGCTCTCTCTCCAACATCTTAGACTGATTTCTCTTCAAATCTTTGAGAAAGTGGAGCTCCAGATAAAAAAATAATAAATATCGGGGCCAGAGCAGTGGTGCAAGCTGTACTAGCCTAGGACAGACCACAGTTTGATCCCCCGGTGTCCCATATGGTCCCCTAAGCCAGAAGCGATTTCTGAGCACATAGCCAGGAGTAACCCTTGAGCCCACCGGGTTTGACCTCAAAACCAAAAATAAGAAGAAGAAGAAGAAGAATTTCTCAAGATTCTTATTCAGCACTTTCTAATGAAGCAGTGAGTGAATGCATCCTCCAAACACTGTTATGAAAATAATCATTCTGGGTGCAAATCCAAACCCTAGAAATACAAAGGGAATGGTAAGTCATTCAAGGTGTAAATCAAAATGATGGGAATGCTAAGGGAATACCAGGAATTTCTAGTTCTTTCTACTCTCAGAAAACTATATTTAAGGGTCTTGCTTTCCAATGAGATTCATTTCAATAACATTTACCCATTAAAAGTGTGTTGTTACAGGACCTTCTCCTTGGAGCAAAATTAACTCACTAACTAAAATTTGTTTTCACAAACTCATTAAAAGGTGGATGGGGCCGGGAAGGTGGCGCTAGAGGTAAGGTGTCTGCCTTACAAGCGCGCCAAGGAACGGACCGACCGAGGTTCGATCCCCCGGCGTCCCATATGGTCCCCCCAAGCCAGGGGCGATTTCTGAGCACATAGCCAGGAGTAACCCCTGAGAGTCAAACGGGTGTGGCCCAAAAACCAAAAAAAAAAAAAAAAAAAAAAAAAAAAAAAAAAAGGTGGAGTGGTAGAGTAGTCAGAAAAAACAGGTGTTTTATTGAGTGGCTCTCCCCTTAAGGTTGAAGAGATGCAGTTCCAACTTCCCAGCTATTCCTTTCAAGTCAAGGGGCATCACCCAGCTTTTACCTCATCTACCACAGGGCATTATCCTCCCCACCACTAAGAGAATCAAATTCAAGACAAGACAATTGTTGTTTTAACATTGGGATATGGTTCATGATGAGAGGAAATTTTCACAATCTACTTTAGAGCACCTTTTTTACTCTCCGAGTTAAAAATAGTCAAAAATCTTGTTTGCTTTTCTCTTTGATGGAGTGTGTGTATATATGTTTAGATATTTTAATAACTGTGACCTGCTTTCAGAGAGATATGTTCTAGTCCTTTTCCTCCCCCGAGTAGAATCACATTATCAAAACCACATCTCTAGGACGTGTCCCGGGGAGTCCAGGGTGAGTTACATATAATTTTCTAACACACAGAGTAACTTTGGAAGGGTTTAGGCTCATGCCTGCTGTTAATTATTTAGACTCTTGACATATTGCAATAAAACATTTCATCAAGCACTCCAGTCCAGGGAATGATAGACATCAAAAATCGTATTGGTAATGCAAAATAAATGGATTGGGGTTGAAAATAATGAGTTTGGTGGATTACATCTGTCACTGTGAATTATTATTGTTGAACATAATAAGGCAAAGCACTATAAAAATAAAGCTTGTCTTCTCTAGTTAAAGGTGAGACAACTACTTCTAATGAGATACAGAAATCCAAGTGTGAGTTTTTAATTATGCACACCAAAAGTTTATCTGCTTTCCCAATCTAACATTTTCGTATGTTTGTAACCATAGGAAAAAAGTCCCTGTTGTTCGAGCTGGTGATGGGACAGAGCTGCTTCTTGCCAGAAATTAGAGAGAACCTTCCATTTAGCAATACTTAACCAAGCAAGACAGGGA